>NC_069499.1:504201989-504389616 GCF_027579735.1 Bombina bombina
ATCCACTTTAACAGATAACAAAAGCAAAACAATTAATTTTATACTAACATATTGACCACGGCTAGCCTTGTTTTCTGCAGACTCAAGACCTGATTGGCTTATCCAAATAAAGCAAGTGGTAGGTAGAGTTTCGCTTTTGACAAACAATTGCAGTAAACAAGATGTTAATTTGTTTTAAACATGTATTTAATCTTGGCTAATATGATATTCTGCAGGCATATAACAGTAATGGCTTGTAATTACAAGGTGTTTACTGTCCCTTTAAGCTGTTTTAAATAAAACTTACAATGAAATACATGATGCATATTTGTGACTGCTAGCAGTACTGGTAGACAGAAACAACCCAACATAAATACAAATAAAAGTTGCATGATTTAGTTGATAAAAAACAATTAAAACTTTTCCCCAAGCTTTAAGGGACATAAAACACATTTTTTTATTTTATGATTCAGATAGAGCATGTGATTTTAAACAAATTTCTGATTTACTTCTATAATCTAATTTGTTTTGTTCACTTGGTATCCTTTGTTGAAAAGCATACCTACGTAGGCTTAGGTGCTGCTGACTGGTGGCTGGACCTATATGCCTCGTGTTATTTGCTCACACAATGCATTCAGCTAGTTCCCAGTAGAACATTGCTGCTTCTTCAACAAAGGATACCAAGAGAATGAAGAAAATCATCTAATGAAAATGAAGCACTTCAAAATTATACACCTAGATTATGAGTTTGCGTTAGAGGCTATGCGGTGCTAACGAGCAGTTCATGCTCACCGCTCACTTACAGGCAGCGCTGGTATTACGGATTTTTACAACCCAGACAAGAAGTGAGCGTTGAGCAAAATTTTGCTCATTACCGCACTCCAATACCAGCGCTACTTATGTTAGCGGTAAGCTGGTGTAACGTGCTCGTGCACGATTTCCCCATAGGTATCAACGGGGAGTGCCGGCTGAAAAAAAGTCTAACACCTGCCAAAAAGCAGCATAAAGCTCCTTAACTCAGCCCCCACCTACATTATACTTATGAACCCCTAATCTGATGCCCCCAACATCGCCGACACCTACATTATATTTATCAACCCTTAATCTGCCGCCCCCAATGTCGCTGCCACCTACCTACATTTATTAACCCCTAATCTGCCGCCCCCAACGTCGCCGCCGCTTAACCCCTGAACCTAAGTCTAACCCTAAATTTAACACCCCCTAACTTAAATATAATTAAAAGAAATCTAAATAAAATTACTATAATTAACTAAATACGTGCCTATAAAATAAACCCTAAGCTAGCTACAATATAACTAATAGTTACATTGTAGCTTAGGGTTTATTTTTATTTTACAGGCAAGTTTGTATTTATTTTAACTAGGTACAATAGTTATTAAATAGTTATTAACTATATAATCACTACCTAGCTAAAATAAATACAAAGTTACCTGTAAAATAAAACCTAACCTAAGTTACAATTACACCTAACACTACATTATAATTAAATTAATTACCTAAATTAAATACAATTAAATACAATTATATAAAATTATCTAAAGTACAAAAAACCCACTAAATTACAAAAAATAATAAACAAATTACAAGATTTTTAAACTAATTACACCTAATCTAATCCCCCTATCAAAATAAAAAAGCCCCCCAAAATAAAAAAACCCTACCCTACACTAAATTACAAATAGCCCTTAAAAGGGCCTTTAGAGGGGAATTACCCCAAAGTAATCAGCTCTTACCTGTAAAAAAATTACAAATCCCCCCAACATTAAAACCCACCACCCACACAACCAACCCTACTCTAAAACCCACCCAATACCCCCTTAAAAAAAACTAACACTAACCCCTTGAAGATCACCTTATCGGAAGAACTCTTCACCCAACCGGGCCGAAGTCCTCAACGAAGCCGGGAGAAGTCTTCATCCAAGCCAGGTGAAGTGGTCCTCCAGACAAGCAGAAGTCTTCATCCAGACGGCATCTTCTATCTTCATCCATCTGGCCAATCGGAATTGAAGGGACGGCATCTTGGATGACGTCACTTAAAGGTACCTTCATTCTGTGTTAGCTGTCGATTGAAGAGGATGCTCCGCATCGGATGTCTTGAAGATGGACCCGCTCCGCACCGGATGGATGAAGATAGTAAATGCCATCTGGATGAAGACTTCTGCCCATCTGGAGGACCACTTCGCCCAGCATGGATGAAGACTTCTCCCGGCTTCGTTGAGGACTTCGGCCCGGTTGGGTGAAGACTTCTCCCGGTAAGGTGATCTTCAAGGGGTTAGCGTTAGGTTTTTTTAAGGGGGTATTGGGTGGGTTTTAGAGTAGGGTTGGTTGTGTGGGTGGTGGGTTTTAATGTTGGGGGGGATTTGTATTTTTTTTTTACAGGTAAGAGAGCTGATTACTTTGGGGCAATGTCCCGCAAAAGGCCCTTTTTTTGGGGGGGGGCTTTTTATTTTGTTAGGGGGATTAGATTAGGTGTAATTAGTTTGAAAATCTTGTAATTTGTTTATTATTTTCTGTAATTTAGTGGGGGGGGTTGTACTTTAGATAATTTTATATAATTGTATTTAATTGTATTTAATTTAGGGAATTAATTTAATTATAGTGTAGTGGTAGGTGTAATTGTAACATAGGTTAGGTTTTATTTTACAGGTAACTCTGTATTTATTTTAGCTAGGTAGTTATTAAATAGTTAATAACTATTTAATAACTATTGTACCTAGTTAAAATAAATACAAACTTGCCTGTAAAATAAAAATAAACCCTAAGCTAGCTACAATGTAACTATTAGTTATATTGTATCTAGCTTATGGTTTATTTTATAGGTAAGTATTTAGTTTTAAATAGGAATTATTTAGTTAATGATATGAATTTTATTTAGATTTGTTTAAATTATATTTAAATTAGGGGGGGTTAGAGTTAGGGTTAGACTTAGATTTAGGTGTTAATAACTTTAGTATAGTGGCGACGACGTTGGGGGCGGCAGATTAGGGGTTAATAAATGTAGGTAGGTGTCTGCAATGTTAGGGCCGGCAGATTAGGGGTTAATAATATTTAACTAATGTTTGCGAGGCGGGAGTGCGGCGGTTTAGGGGTTAATATATTTATTATAGTGGCGGCGATGTCCGGTTCGGCAGATTAGGGGTTAAAATTTTAATTTTAGATAGCTCAGAAAACCGGACAGATAGCTCAGCATGCTAAGGGACTGTGGCTGAGCTCTGTAGCAACACAAGGGTTGCAGGTTCGATCCCCGGTGAGGTCCACTCAGCCTTTCATCCTTCCGAGGTCGATAAAATAAGCAGCACCTTGAGACCCTTGCGGGTGATTAACCATGCTTTACAAGTACCCAATACATACATACATAGTTTATGGGTGTTAGTGTACTTTTTAGCACGTTAGTTAAGAGTTTTATGCTACGGCGTTGTAGTGTAAAACTCTTAACTACTGACTTTAAAATGCGGTACCAGTGTTGACAGGAGAGGGTCTACCGCTCACTTTTTGGCAGACTCGTAATATCGGCGCTATGCAAGCCCCATTGAAAAAAGAGGATACGCAATTGACGTAAATGGATTTGCGGTATTTCCAAGTCTGGCCAAAAAAGTGAGCGGTACACCTGTACCTTCAAGACTCGTAATACCAGCGGGCGTTAAAAAGCAGCGTTGGGACCGGCCAATACTGCTTTTTAAGCCTAATGCAAGACTCGTAATCTAGCCGATAGTTTGTTGTCATTTTAATTTCATGGCGTGTATATTTGCGTCAAATAGGGGGCAACAATAACTTCCAAATATTTTAAAATAAAACCTGTTAGCTGTGCAGGTATCTGAATTAATTCAAGATTTCATATTGTACCATATGTGTTTAAATATAGACAAAAAAATTAGTTATAACTGTAACAGATTACAAAGATATAAACCACATATTAGACTTTGTGTATATCTACTACTATTATTATTATCGGTTATTTGTAGAGCGCCAACAGATTCCGCAGTGCTATAAACAAAAGCAGAGTACAACAAAACATTTATAGAGATCAAACGGGTAGAGGGACCTGCCAAGAGTTGCACTGTTGTAGTCAGCTCTTAAGAAGGTGATCTACAAACAGCTGTACTCTTAGGCTTACATGCTAAAGGGGTTCAGGGGATTGCAATGGAGGAGAGGAACTGGTATAAAGAAAGGTTAGCGTAGGTTGTATGCATCCCTGAACAGTAGAGTCTTTAGAGAGAGTTTGAAGCTTTCAAAACTAAGGGAGAGTCTTGTGGAGCGAGGCAGAGAGTTCCACAAGATGGGAGCCAGTCTAGAGAAGTCCTGAAAACGGAAGTGTGAGGATGTAACAAGAGAGGAGCAGAGTAGGAGGTCATGAGCAGAGTGAAGGGGACGGGAGGGAGAGTATCTGGAGACAAGGTCTGATATATAGGGGGGGAGCAGTGCAGTTGAGGGCTTTGTATGTCAGAGTGAGAATTTTGTATTTGATCCTAGAGGCAAGAGGAAGTCAGTGAAGGAATTGTCAGAGAGGTGCAGCAGATGAAGAGTGACGTGTAAGGAAGATGAGCCTGGCAGAGACATTCATTATGGATTTAAAGGAGCTAGGTGGCAGCTGGGGAGACCAGAAAGGACAGAGTTGCAGTAATCGAGGCGGGAAAGGATAAGAGAGTGGATTAAAATCTTAGTTGTGTCTTGTGTAAGGAAATGCCTAATTTTAGAGATGTTTATAAGGTGGAAGCGGCAGGCTGTAGCCAAGGACTGAATGTGAGGAGTGAAAGAAAGATCTGAGTCAAATGTGACCCCAAGACATTGGGCATTCGGGGTAAGGGTAATGATGGAGTTACTACTATTACTACTATTCATTGCTTCTGTGTTATTCAACACATGTGACAATTACTTCTGTATGCTCAATTTGTAAAAAATACATGACAATCTTACAATACAACCAACCAAACAAAGTTCAACATACAAAAACATTGTACTTAGATTCAAGTAAACCAAATAACCCATTGTTAAAAATGGATCAGGAAAACGTGACTTTTTTGTGACATCATCAATGGCATCACATATGATACCTTCAATTGCATCATCAGAAGACTTTGATCACATATGTTAAAGAAAGGTTATTTTACATGTAGAAATAAACACTTTATCTGATATTTCTTAAGACCTCTGTGAAAGTAACTTCAGACTTATTCACTCAGGAATAAGGTTTACTCTTGGCATATTTAAGCCCAGTGGATAGGCACATATTACCTTATATTGCAGACAGCAATACTGCATGCAGGGTGCAGGTGCATTCCTTTGTTTTGGCTCTGTAACACTTGCGTCGCACATTGAAGCAATATTTTAATATGTTCATCCAGATAACTAGCAGGTGAGACAGTAAAACAAGCAGCAGTGGATTTCAGAACACAAAATTGCAAAATTATACAGTAATGTTCTGGAAGCAAGAATGTGGGAGTAAAAATAACAAAAAGGAAAGAAAATCAATGGTATAAAAATATGACAAAAGAGGGGATAAATGGGATTTTTTGGTAAGCAAAAAGCTGTCCGTAGCTAACAACACTTTCCGCTGTTAAAAGAGACATTGCACTCAAAACATGTCTATCATCTGTACTAAAGAGAATCATGTTGAATTCCTTTTTTGTTCATAAAAAAGGTAAAACAATTGAATAAAATGGTACTATATCACTTTTATACATCTTTCTAATGATTGTTGGCTGATATTCACTTCCTACTATTGCTTATTGGCTAATAAATACTTCCTGCTGATGCTCATTGGTCGATGAGTATTTCCTCCTAATGATCAGTGAAGTGAACATTGACAGGAAGCACAGATCATTTTAGTGCGGTGTACAACTAATGCTGGTTTGTCAGTTAAAATACCAATTTGAACAGCTTTTAATGTACAATTATTTATGCAATAAAAATGTCATCATTTTTATTATAGTGTCCATTTAAGACCTGCAGAAAGTGTGGTGTCTATTTCCTTAAAAAAACATCACTGACAAAATTGTTGCCCATAACCTCCTGGATTGAGTCACTGACAGCCTCACAGAAATAATCTCTTTAAATATTCTTACCTCAGAAGAAAGTGACTATGAATAATGCGTAATTAATTGCACTACTATTATTAACTGAAGGCATGCAGGAAAAATGACTTATTTATGATTGTGAGTTGTGATTTGAAAAACAGGCACTGTTGTATAAGCAGTTGAATTTTTTTGTAAATAACTGAAAATTCCCTGGCAACCCCATGTTTCAAAGCTGAAGCACTGAGTAGAGTTGCAAATTGGCGCAGCTTGCAATACAGAGAAAATAATACATTTTGCTTTCTTAAGTGTTGTGTGGAACAATAATTGACTTAAAAATGTTAGAAATTAAATAACTCTCCTTCATTTGCTTTTGGATTCCTGACATATGCAGAGAAATGAATGCACGGAATACAGTAGATAAGGGCTCAGATTCTTTTGTAGTAAATCATTTAAATAAATGCAAGATACAGAAAATGGTTGACTATGTAGATAAATTATTTTTTACTGCACAGTGAACAGGTTTTTGTTTGGAGGTGGTGGGATAGAAAACACATTTGCAAAAAAAAAAAAAAAATACAAAAAAAGAAATATATATATATATATATATATATACTCACACACACACAGGATACAGAGGGAACAATAAGAAAACAGACAAGCATAACTTCTTATGGCACCATTATAGCAATAAGAATTACTGTTTCAGGAGAATAAGCAAGCAACAACATTTCAGAGTGATATAAAAGAGGGTACATAACAGCATTCTTGAAGCCCAATTTTTTTTGTTTCATGATTCACACAGTGCACAATAAAAAAATAAATTGCAATTTACTTTTTTCCCTTGGTCTTCTTTGCTGTAGAGTAAACATACAGGGCTTGATTACGAGTGGATCTATATTTATCACTCCAGCTCACAAACTAACTCAGCTAGAAGTAAGCTTTTTGCGTGTGTTGGATAGCATGCGTATTACAAGGTGAAAGTAAAACGTTTTTGATCAAGCGCTAACCCGACACGTGCAAAAAGTCGATCTTCGAATATCTCAACCTCGTTAACATATTGCCCCTTAAAATTCAATGGAGCGCAAAAAGTCGGGAAAAACCTAACAAGTCATGCAAACCCAATCACATTTTCTCAAATGCCCTAACCCGACATGAAATATTAATATTTCATATTCCTATGTTCTTCACATTGCAGAATATGTTCTATTTATTCTTAAATACATATTTCTATATATAGCTGATGGATTTTTGGTAAGGTATATATATATATATATATATATATATATGTGTGTGTGTGTGTGTATGTGTATACTTATGCATTAATGTGTTTACATGATTCAGATAGAGCATGTCATTTTAAGCAACTTTCTAATTTAATCCTATTATCAATTTTTCTTTGTTCTCCTGGTATCTCAATTATTTGGTTCAGGACCTGGGTAGTGCTTGCTGATTGGTGGCTACATTTAACTATGCATTTAACCCCTCTAAAGGGGTTAAACTTATAGTTAAGAGAACTAAGCACATTTGACAATTTAAATAAATTGAAAATACTCTAAAATTGCATGATCTATGTAAACCATGAATGTTTAATTGGGGCATTCATGTCCCCTTTATGTGTTTTTCTTATATCTGCTGTGGATAATTAGAGTTAAATGCTAGATAAAATGGTGCATTAAATGAAAAGACTAGTCTGAGAATAACATGAAGATGTATTTTTAAAGTTATTAGTTGTTTAAATATTAACAAAATAAGGGACCGTTATAAATAGGTCACTAGAGTGTGCAGCCAATAGCTGTGCAGAATATAACAGTGTTCTGCATTTTCATTTCTAACAGGAACTGAAAGCTAACAATTTCAGAATGGAATTACATTAAAAGGGGACAAAATACATTTTTTGCAGACTTTTTTTTACATATACGTTTTTATCATTTTATATTACAATCTCATATTGTATGTCCCTTTAAGGACATATATAATAGAGATGTGCTGCCAAGAAATTGTAGTTTACAATGAAATTTTCATTCTGAATATTCAAGGAAATTTGTTTTCCCCGAATATTCGGTGGCTGCACTATTCAGTATTCGTTTAGTTTAAAACAAAATGAATACTGAATTTTTGTTAAACATTTACATTAGTTTTCCTTAAACTTTTCACCTGTAGCTACAATACTTACCTTAATGTGCTCTGGAGAACATGGATAGCGGACTAAGGTAATTATTAACCCCCTTTAAAAAAAATTAAACTAATAAATATTTTTTCATTTTCTTTCATTTTCATTGGTGCATTCATTTGGGTATTCAAAACGAAAATCTGATTTTCGTCACGAATGTGCATTCGTATGAAAACGAATGCACGTCTCTAATATATAAATGAGCTCTTGCACTAATCAATCAAGTACTGTACACGATATTGTAGTATCAGAGTTCTGAATCCTGCAGAAAACACTCTATCTGGGACAGCATTTTCTAAGTTAAAGGGACAGTGTACTCCAGAATTTTTATTGTTTAAAAAGATCCCTTTATTACTCATTCTCCAGTTTTGCACAAACAACATGATTAGTAAAGTACATTGGAAAGTTGTTTAAAATTGCCTGCCCTTTCTGAATCATGAAAGTTTAATTTTGACTAGACCGTCCCTTTAAATTATATGAAAAGTGAACTATTACAAAAAATTGCTTAATATTTTTTTACTATGCATCGATATCCACTGTATGAGGGATTTCACTTTGAGTTTAAAGGACATTAAACATGTTGATATTTTAATAAAAAAAAAACGAATCATATGAAGCAAAAAAAACCAAAAAAAAACCCATCAACTTTAATTATATACTGTCATGATTTCCTATAATTTAAAATTTCCAATTCCTGTTAAAAGTGGGACGATCAGACTCCAGACATAACAATGATAGTGAAGGGAAAATAACTAATTACAGTAGAATATCATAATCAATAAAATACATAATAAAGAGACAATTTAACAGCACTTAGTTTGATTGTGAAATGAGTAGTAGATTTTTTCTGACATATAGCAAAGTTAGTTACCTTTTCCTTCCTAAAGTGCCATAAAACAGGTTGAGATTTGTGCATATCTTAAAAGGGCTAATTAATTTAAAATAGTTTGATTTAAAAAATGTTTAAAAATTGCTGGCAAGTATTTTAAAATAATTTCAGAAATAAGCTAAATGACTAAATGACCTGGAGCAGCTAACTCCACCCCTCTTATCAGTGTTTAGACACAGGCATTGTATTTCAAGTGAGTTCCCATCTTCTAGGCATGCTCCAGCAGATAATCCCTATTTACTTTTGCATTTTACCAAAAGAACAATAAACATAGATACAGCCATAAAAGGAAATGTGTGGGGGGAGTTAGAGCTTTACAAATCAGAAACTAAAAAGAAAGGGTTAATGGTGAGGCACTGCAGTATAAATTTGCAGGTAAAGTAATTAAAGTACATATTGTATTATTTTGTCTCTATCCCAACTTGTTTTATGTTCCTAATGCATCATGTGACAGCCATCAGCCAATCAAAAAATGCATATGTATATTTACTGTGAATCTTGTACAGCAGGAGCCTCCGAAACTATGCATATAAAAATAGTGTGCACATGTAGATAACAGAAGTGAATTGGAAAGTTGTTTAAAATGGTGTGCTCTATCTGAATCATGAAAGTTTAATTTTGACTTGACTGTCCCTTAGGGTGTGTGTTATCAGGGAGTTTGTAACATTCCATTCATTCCATAGAATAGGCACAGTATAGGAAAAGTCCTGTAGATAGTGTGGGAGTAGGTAATGAAATAAGAAAGAAAAAGGCTTTGGACAGGGAGCATGTGAGGAATTTTTGGGGAAAAAACTAAGATAAAGAAAGGAAGAGTTATTGAGAAATTTGTATGCTAAGGTAAACGTTTTAAATGTTATTATTGAAGATAAGAAAACAAAGGACAGACAAGGAGATGTTGCAAATGAAGAGCAGCGAGTAAGGCGATGACTCTGGTGGCGGTATTTATAATGGATTGCTGGGTTAATGCATTCAAATTTTAGTTTTGTTGTATTTGTGAAAATGGCAGTTAGGTGATATTCTTAAGAGGAAATTGATATGATTTAGTCAAAGCCTGTATATGAGTGGTAAGTAAATTATCTGAGGCAAATGTGATCCCAAAGCACAGGGTATGATGTGCTGAAGTGTTAATAGAGTAGTGACATCATTTGGCTGGGGTTGGAACAAAGTAGTAAGAGCTCACTCAAGCTGACACAAGCAAATAGTTGAGTTGATAGAGTTGGGTTTCATCAGCATATATATTATATTGAAACCCACGATAATTCATCAGGTTACCTTGACATTACATGCAAATGATTCTTTACCATTTCTTGTGACAAATGGAGAGAGGTTAAGGGAATGTGCCAGTGTCAGTTCTAGTGGGGAGAAGGGGAGCAGAAAGATCCCGTCTTTTATTTTGAAACCCCAAAGGACTGAGGAGGAGGGTAAAAGGTAAAAATGACTACTCCCTGTCACTGTCCTTTTAGGCAGCACACATCCCACAACTGCCTACCCACACCCTGGAACACCTTTCTCTGCCTTCAGAACAACTGCAACTTCACCTCCCCCTGCCAATGGAACACCCATAACTATGCCTCCATCCACGGAACACCTGCACCTCAGCATGGATGTGCCACAAAAGTACAAAAAATAAACAAATAAATAAATAAAGTAAATTCACCTACATATATAATTGCAATACAGGCATCTTAGTATGTATCCCAAAGAATTGTGTGTCTATGTGTGCAGTGCTACTTCATCTTGTCCTTGTTCAATAATGTCCACCATGCAATGTATTACTGAAAGTTAGCTGCTGACTGCTGATTGGTGGATGCACATACATGCTTCTTGTCATTGTTTCACCAGACGTGTCCAGCTAGCTCCCAGTATTGCACTGCTGCTGTTGCAGCAAAGGATACCAGAAACTGTAGCAAATTTTATAATAGAAGTAAATTTGAAAGTTGTTTAAAATCACATGCTCTATCTGAATCATAAAAGAAAAACCTTGGGTTTCACGTCCCTTTAACTCCTGCAAAGAAACTCAGTCAGCAGCACTAGTTACTAAGCAGGGTCTGCGATGATTAATCCCGTAACGTTGGTGTTACAATTACCTACTCTAGCAGATTAGAACATGTAATTTTAACACTATAATGGCACTTTAAATACATATCTAAAGTGATATCTGGCATTTAAAACAGGCTGCTGCTACTGTTACTGTGCTAAATACATGTTAAATAATAAAAAACATAGGTCATACCATTTTCTTTTTTCCACAATGCTCTGTATGTGCCCATGTAGATTGGAGTAGCCATTAGTTTAGTGTTTCAGATGGCAAAATATGATAAATATTGCCGTACGTATTATGATGTTAATAGTATAGAATCAACATATAGGTTTAGGTGATTTCATAATCAGTTTTGCTCTCTTTATGAAGGAGGAAACACTTGAAATTGGCATGACCCTAAATCTATCTAGTTGTGGTAGACTTGCATGTTAGACTATGCCTATTTAACAGATCTTAAATAGGACATAGAACATGACGTTAGACTGCTACACAAACACACGCAATTGTTCATTATATATGGCATTATAGACAAGGGCGTGACTGAGAAGAAGACAAAGTAAGCAGCAAGTAGAATGAACCTGGATAGGAGTTTTGCCTTTAACGTCAGACCCAGATTTTTTTTTCACCTACTATCTTTCATGAGAAGAGTGTATCTACAGAAATGAATTGATGGCAGTATACACATACATACACACACCAACACAAACACATACACATTTCAATATCTGCATTTCATGTATTTCTAAAGCATAAATCTTTGGAATTTTTGTAACATATGTTTTAATTTTCATGTTTGTGTCATACAAAAACATCTGTAATATGATTTACCCTGACACCTCTCTTAAATACAGTGCTGGTGTTCTGTTGAGATTTGCTTCTCTGTCAAAATTTGCTACCACTATTTGCACATGCACAAAGTTACGTAATCGCACTCCACATAGGTTTCAAAAGTATGTGTGGAATGCGATTACATAAATACAAGCATGGGCACATAATTCAGTAGCAAATTTTGACGGAGAGGAAAATAAGTCCTCCCATTCCTTCTTAAAGCGGTCATGTACATGTGCGCATGCACAATAAAATTAAGTGGTAGTACATTTGATATAGAACTTATTTTAACACATGGGGCTGGGATGGTCTTCCAAAAATTTTGAGGCCGGTCTGATTTCCTAGTCCTGCCTTACTTAAATATGATAAGGCTGTCCCACGGTGTACTGTGAATTAAGCAGTGACAGTTCTAGGGCTATGTTAGAGGGAACTCCCCCATTTGTAAGTGTAGCCTTCCATGCCTCAAAAGTGCCAGCAGCCCTGAATATGTAAGTAAGGGCTTTCTTCATGTGCAGCGCTCTATGCAAGAAAGGGGGACTAAAATAAAGGTTGGAATAAGTAGCAGTCTTTAAATTTAGCTTTGTGGTCCGCTTCTAGCATCCCCAGGTTTTATGGTAAAACCACTGTAGTAATACGAATCAAGATTGTGTATATAATTATTGGCTTTATGTTGAAGTACCATGCTGCATCACATGTTGTTGCAGGGTGTAATCTGGTTGGTCTTGATTAATAAGGTTACAGATGATGCGTAGACTGAGAAAAGAAGAGGACCTAGATCTGAGTCTTGAGGTACCCAACAGAAAGGGGTAGAGAGGAGGAGGAGGAGCCAGAAAAGGATACACTGAAGGTACAGTTAGAAAGGTAGGAAGATAGCCACAGTAGATCTGTGTCACAAATATCAAGGATTGAACAGTCTGGAGCATCAATGGATGGTCAACAGTGTCAAAGGCTGCAGAGAGATCTAAAAGGATTAGCATGGAGCAACGACCTTTAGATTTGGCAGTAATCAGGTCATTTGTCACCTTGGGGATGGCAGTTTCAGTAAAGTGAGAAAACCAGATTGCAAGGGGTCGAGAAGATGGTTAGACGAGAGAAGGTGTGATAAGTGTTTATAAATAATCTGCTCAAGTAGTTTAGAGATTATGGTAAATAGAAAGATTGAGTGATAGTTGCAAGGGGATGCAAAATTTGGGTTCAGTATCCCTTTAAGGGAGAGGCTGAATATATGTGTAAGGATGGGTGTAAGAGTGGGGCAAAGGGAAGGTAGCAGACAGTTGTGAGCAAATAGGTTCAAGGGAATAGGTAGTAAGACAGGAAGACAAAATGAGAGCAGAAACCTTCTCCTTTGGGGTAGACTGAGTATGAAAGTTTGCAGTGATTTGTGGGGAGGGGATATTGTTGTGGTAGGAGATTATTTCATGTTGTATGGAGTAAATTTTGTTTTTGAAATGTATTAAAAAGCCATGTGCTGCAGGAGAGGTGGTAATGGGAGGCTCTTATAGCTACATGTTTCTGAACTCAGATCATTTTGGGTGGGGAGACTGGTTCATTTACCTATAATTAGTATGTCTTCAACATAATTTCTCATGGAAAATGCTGCATCTAATAGTTGCAAGTTTCAGTATTGAATTCATCCTACAAATGCTTGTTTATTGGATTTTTTCATGGGCTTACATGACAATTGGAAAAAAGGGCTTACATTGGAAAAGAAAATGAACAACACATGTTCAGACATTTTACAATTATTCTGACATTTTGTTTGTCTTAAAGGGACATGCTACCCACATTTTTTCTTTTATGATTTAGAAAGAGAATGCCATTTTAAACATCTTTCTAATTTACTTATTTTATCTAATTTGTTATATTCTCTTGATATTCTTTGATGAAAAGCATATGTAGATATGCTCACTAGCTGCTGATTGGTTGCTGCACATAGAAGCCTCGTGTGATTGGCTCACCATGTGCATTGCTTTTTCTTCAACTAAGGATATTTAAAAAATGAAGCAAAATAAATAATGGAAGTAAATTGTAATGTTGTTTAAATTTCTATTCTCTATCTGAATCATGAAAGAAAGATTTTGGGTTTAGTGGCCCTTTAAGTAAGGTGACCAGATTTTTAATATGATATCCGTGGATATTTTTTTTTTTTATTGGCAAATGATAAAAAACCTATATTTATTTGTGATTATCCACTAACTGCAATTTTGGAGGGAGACATTGAGACAAGAAGGGAGACAGAGTGACAGACACAGAGGGAGAGGGAGAGAAAAAGAGAGAGATAGAGAAAGGCAGACAGAGAGGGAAAGAAAACCAGAGGGGGAGACAGAGATAGTGAGACAGAGGGGGAGACAGAGAAAGAGACAGAGGGGGAAACAGAGAGAGATACAGAGGGGGAGACAGAGAGAGTGAGACAGAGGGGGAGACAGAGAGAAAGTCAGAGGGGGAGACAGAGAGAGAGGGGGGGGGAGAGAGAGAGAGAGAGAGAGAGCTACAGATGGGGAGACAGAGAGAGTGAGACAGAGGGGGAGACAGAGAGAGAGAGAGAGACAGAGGGGGAAACAGAGAGAAAGCCAGAGGGGGAGACAGAGAGTGAGACAGAGGGGGAGACAGAGAGAAAGCCAGAGGGAGAGACAGAGAGGCAGGACAGAGAGACAGAGAGAGACAGAAGAGGAGGGCAGAGAGAGACAGAGAAGGAGGACAGAGAGAGACAGAGGAGGACAGAGAGAGACAGAGGAGGACAGAGGAGAAGGACAGAGAGAGACAGAGGAGGATGAAAGAGAGAGACAGAGGGGGAGGACAGAGAGAGACAGAGGGGGAGAGAGAAATCACTGAAAGAGGGGAGAGTCCAATGAAAGAGGGGAGAGACCAATGAAAGAGAGTAGAGAGACCACTTAATGAGGGGGGAGAGAGACCACTGAAATAGGGGGAAGATCACTGAAATGTGGGAGAGAACAATGAAAGGGGGAAGAAAACACTGAAAGAAGGGGAGAAACACCAATGTAAGGGAGGAGACAGCACTGAAAGGAGTAGAGATCCATAGGGTCAGTTTCCCTGTCTCTCTCCCTCCTATCCCTGGGGTCACTTTCCCTCCTCTCTCCCCTATATCCCTGTCAGTCTCACAGACAGCCCCTGCCCCAGCTAAAAATTATATGTGCTCTATTAGTAGAGCCCTAACCCTGTCTGTCACACATCACCCAGCTCACCCTCCTCCCTACCATCAGGAGAACTGCCCGTCCAGCATCCCGTTTGGGGGAATATCCATAAATGCGGTAAGTGCTGCTCCGGAAGCCCCCATACTTCGCACTTCCAATGTGTAGCTCCGGGCGGGAGCTCCTCCCTCCCGCTCTGATATGAAATATGACAGAGCGCTTCCACCAATATGGATTAGTCTGCCCCGGGTAGCCTTCCTGTTCCCACTGCCATGGTCCCTACTCACCCTGGCATCTCTTTTAGTGACAGTGATAGAGAGGGTGAGTAGGAACCGCAGTAGAGGGAACAGGAAAAGTGACAATCACTGCCAGTGAGTGGAGGTACAGCCCAGCCAGATATCCCCCCTGGGGTCAGCAGAGCACACCTTCTTTGCTCTAAACCCCTGCAACCCTCAATGCATACTCTTTTCCTACCACTTCCTCCTGGTCTGGGCCCTACTCACCATGCTGCTGCCTACAAAATAAAACTCTCCGCACTCTTCTGCCTGCAGCATCACTGCTGACCATCTTTCCGGGACATTTCGGGGGACATAATTTGTCCGGGGACAGTTTCCTCAATCCGGGGACTGTCCCTGGAAATCGGGGACGTCTGGTCACCCTATTTAAAAGTATATTTCATTGACAACTGCTGCCCACAATTAGCTAGTTAATTTACCATCCTTAGCCTCTTTGCAGATTTTCCCTTAAAAAGATAAATAACACTTTTAATACCCCATTCTCCAGCTTTGCAAAACCAATATTGTTTTAATAACATACTTTATAACTTCTAAACCTCTAAATTTCTGCCTGTTTCTAAGCCCCAGCTGGACGCCCCTTATGTCTGTGCATTTTATTTTTTTCATAGACCAATAATATCAGCTCATGTTTGCCATATAGGTAACATTGTGCTCACTCCTGTGGAGATATGCACAAGACAGCACTGAATTCCTAAAATGCAATCTTGTTAAAATCACTGAGATTAGGGGACAGTCTGTAGAGGCTTAGATACAAGATAATCACAGAGGTAAATAGTATATTACTTTTATAGTGGTAGTTATCCTAAACTGGGAAATGGGTAATAAAGGTCTTATCTATCTTTTTAAAGAATAACAATTTTGAAGTAGACTGTCCCTTTCAACTGCAGTTATAGCCCTAGGCTCCCCTCTGTCTAAGCAAATTCTGTAGAAAGATTTCTAAAGGGACAGTGTACTATATTTATTATCCCTTTAATTAGTTCCCAATAATCAATTTTACCCACTGTAGTGTATTAAATTGTTTACAAAAATCTAATTTATTTTGTCATTTGAAATAGCTGTTTTTGCCTGGTGTATCCTTAACTATACCAAACATTGATGTCTATGGGGAAAGCGTGCACAAGCACGTCAAAGCAGCCCTTGGATTTTGTGCAGTATGGAGCTTAACGCCACCATATCGCACGCACAAGGAGGCTTTTCAGTAACTTCAGTAATGGCAGCGCTATGGAGAGTGAAATAACTCAACTTTTTTGGCGTTAGTTTCGCACCCTGTATAGCACAAAATTCGTAATCTAGGTGTTTATGTTTAATGTTCCTTTAATGTAAGTTCAGGAGTGTGCACGTGTCTGCACAACTATATGGCAGCAGTTTTGCAATATTATACATTAGCAAGAGCACTAGATGGCAGCAGTGCTCCAGACATGTGCACGCTACCTATCTAGATATCTCTTCAACAAAAAATAACATGAGAACAAAGCTAAAAAAAAATAATTTAAAATTGTATTCCCTATCTGAATCATGAGAGAAACATTTTGGGTTTCATGTCCCTTTAAATTTGGGCTTCACTGATCATTTAGAAGCCACTGGACTAACGTACAGCCTCATGATAGTTCAGGCCAAGTTGGCAATGCAAAATATGCTATGCTTATTATGCCCAGTAGGGCAAAGCTAGAATTGGCAGTTCACGCAGAACCGTCTTTTATTCTAAAATTCCCTCTTTCAGTGGATAATTTCAGAACAAATAGTTCTACGCTTTGTTGCCAAAAATGTATCCAAATTAATAGCTGTGGTTTACATAATTATTACCATGAATTCATAATTAAGAGAGTATTCTAAATTCCAAGACATGGATAACTAAAGTCTAAAATATTTTATGGAATAAATACAGAATAACACCAACCAACAAACTGACATAGCACACTGAAAAGAAGGTTGCACTGAGCCGGCACATTATTACAGCCCAATTGTTCTTCTATAGTTTACATTCAAAGGAAGCCCTGTGGGGAATACGAAAACAATTGTTTAGAACATTTGAATGTGTCAAATAAATGTGCCAAAACTGGCAGAAATCTTGCTTTTAAGTTAGAATTGTTAGTTTGGATGTACATTTTAAAGTAAAGGTAAACTTTGGTGAATGAAAGTCAGTTTTATAAAAATACTATTTAAAACAGAGGCACTTTCATTCATCAAAGTTTACAAAGCTGCCATTTTGTTAAAAAAAATTACCATTTTTTCTTTTCACTGCTACAGCAGTTTCCCCCACATAGAGATCCTCTCTTCACACGTCAGCAATGACTAATCCGGCTTCCTCCAATCACAGCTTTCCCCCCAGGGTAGTCATTGCCTGAGGCCATGCTGTGATTGGAGGAAGCCGGATTAGTCATTGCTGACGTGTGAATAGAGGATCTCTAGGTGGGGGAAGTTGCTGTAGCTGTGAAAAGAAAAAAAGGTAATTTTTTTAACAAAACGGCTGCTTTGTAAACTTTGATGAATGAAAGTGCCCCTGTTTTTAATAGTATTTTTAAAAAACAGACTTTCATTTACCAAAGTTTTCCTTCACTTTAAGTAAATCAGTTTGGTAGAATTTTATTACAAAATATACATTATCCCCATATTATGCTATGATCAATGTTATCTGAGCTGTAGGAAAGAATACTAAACAGCATTTCAGCAACTATTAAAGGGACAGTCTACTCCAAAATGATTATTGTTTAAAAAGATAGATAATCCCTTTATTACCCATTCCCCAGTTTTACGTAACCAACAATGTTATATTAATATACTTTTTGCCTCTTTGATTACCTTGTATCTAAGCCTCTGCAGACAGCCTCCTTGCCTCAGGGCTATTTATTTATTATCTATTGACTTTCATTTTAGCCAATTATTTCTGTGTCCTGCACAACTCCACAGGAGTGAACACAATGTTATCTATATGGCACACATGAACTATTAGTGTCTTGCGAATAGCTAATAAAATGCATGTGATAAAAGGCTGGCTGTAGTGGTTTAGAAACAGGAAGAAATTTAGAGGTTTAAATGTTATAAAGTATATTAATATAACAATGTTTGTTGTGCAAAGATGGGGAATGGGTAGTAAAGGCATTGTCTATAGGTTTGCTACCTCGGCCATGTTTTCCTGGACACTTATGAGTTACACATGCTGCTGGGTGTGCAGAGGGCAACATGCATTGTGCACCTAAACAGCATACGAAAAGTGACCCTACACAGCACTATTCATGTTCCTCCCTGCACACCCTACAGCATGTGTAACTCGTATGTGTCCAGGAAAACATGGCCGAGGTGGCAACCCTAGTTATCTATATTTTTAAACGATAATAATTTTGGTGTAGACTATTGCTTTAACCCCTTAATGACCACAGCACTTTTCCATTTTCTGTCCGTTTGGGACCAAGGCTATTTTTACATTTTTGCAGTGTTTGTGTTTAGCTGTAATTTTCTTCTTACTCATTTACTGTACCCACACATATTATATGCCGTTTTTCTCGCCATTAAATGGACTTTCTAAAGATACCATTATTTTCATCATATCTTATAATTTACTATAAAAAAAAATGATAAAATATGAGGAAAAATGGAAAAAAACACACTTTTTCTAACTTTGACCCCCAAAATCTGTTACATATCTAAAACCACCAAAAAACACCCATGCTTAATAGTTTCTAAATTTTGTCCTGAGTTTAGAAATACCCAATGTTTACATCTTCTTTGCTTTTTTTGCAAGTTATAGGGCCATAAATACAAGTAGCACTTTGCTATTTCCAAACCATTTTTTTCCAAAATTAGCGCTAGTTACATTGGGACACTAATATCTTTCAGGAATCCCTGAATATCCCTTGACATGTATATATATTTTTTTTAGTAGACATCCCAAAGTATTGATCTAGGCCAATTTTGGTATATTTCATACCACCATTTCACCGCCAAATGCGATCAAATACAAAAAATTGTTCACTTTTTCACAATTTTTTTCACAAACTTTCGATTTCTCACTGAAATTATTTACAAACAACTTGTGCAATTATGGCACAAATGGTTGTAAATTCTTCTCTGGGATCCCCTTTGTTCAGAAATAGCAGACATATATGGCTTTGGCGTTGCTTTTTGGTAATTAGAAGGCTGCTAAATGCCACTGCGCACCACAAGTGTATTATGCCCAGCAGTTAAGGGGTTAATTAGGGAGCTTTTAGGGAGCTTGTAGGGTTAATTTTAGCTTTAGTGTAGTGTAGTAGACAACCCCAAATATTGATCTAGGCACATTTTGGTATATTTCATGCCACCATTTCACCGCCAAATGCGATCAAATTAAAAAAAACATAAAATCTTTCACAATTTTAGGTTTCTCACTGAAATAATTTACAAACAGCTTGTGCAATTATGGCACAAATGGTTGTAAATGCTTGTCTGGGATCCCCTTTGTTCAGAAATAGCAGACATATATGACTTTGGCGTTGCTTTCTGGTAATTAGAAGGCTGCTAAATCCTGCTGCGCATCACACGTGTATTATGGCTAGCAGTGAAGGGGTTAATTAGGGAGTTTGTAGGGAGCTTGCAGGGTTAATTTTAGCTTTAGTGTAGAGATCAGCCTCCCATCTGACACATCCCACCCCCTGATCCCTCCCAAACAGCTCCCTTCCCTCCCCCACCCCACAATTGTCCCCGCCATCTTAAGTACTGGCAGAAAGTCTGCCAGTACTAAAATAAAAGGGTTTAAAAAAAACCCTTAGCCCCCAACCCCCCTTAGCCCCCAACCTCCCTGATCCCCCCCAAAACCGCTCTCTAACCCTCCCCTCTGCCTTATTGGGGGCCATCTTGGGTACTGGCAGCTGTCTGCCAGTACCCAGTTTGCAATAAAAAGTGCTTTTTTTTGTTTGTTAGTTTTTTTCTGTAGTGTAGCTTCCCCCCCCACACACACAGACAAACCCCCACCACCTTGCTGATCGGTTTTTTTTTGCATTTTTTACATTTTTTTAACATTTTTTTTATTTGAGCATTTTCTGTAGTGTAGCGGTTCCCACCCGCTCCCTCCCCATGCACGCGCCCGCCCCCACCCTCCCGTGCACGTGTGCGCGCCCGTGCGTGCCCCCAGCCACCCCCGCCCACGATCCCGTCCCCCTTCACATCACCAGGGCCATCGATGGCCGCCACCCGCCTCCCGGTCCGGCTCCCACCCACCAACGCATTAAGCCACAGATCTCCGGTGCAGAGAGGGCCACAGAGTGGCTCTCTCTGCACCGGATGGCTTAAAAAGGTTATTGCAGGATGCCTCCATATCGAGGCATCACTGCAATAACCGGAAAGCAGCTGGAAGCGAGCAGGATCGCTTCCAGCTGCTTTCCACACTGAGGACGTGCAGGGTACGTTCTCAGGCGTTAACTGCCTTTTTTCTGAGGACGTACCCTGCACGTCCTCAGTCGTTAAGGGGTTAAGCTATTCTGCAAGGTGAGTATAAAAACTGAGCTGCAGAATTGACACCAGGCCCACTGCTCTTAAAGAGGCATTTTAATGGTTCCTTACAGATAGGGTTGCCACGTCGGCCATGTTTTCCTGGACACATATGAGTTACACATGCTGCAGGGTGTGCAGAGGGGAACATGTATTGTGTTTCTGGACAGCACTATTCATATTCCTCCTTCCTTATAAGTATTCTGTATGTTAAGGGATGGGTGGCAACCCTACTTACAGACTGTTATTCACCACAGAGGGGTTAAAGTCAAGCTCAGAGCCGCAAAACATTGCAGTTGCAGAGCAGGTGAGCAAGTAACTATTTGCACATCCTGCTAATTAATTTATTTTTTTCCTTGACATAATGTCCCTTTAACAAATTGGGAGTCAAAGAGAGAAGTAAAAAATCTGTGACTATTGTTAGGCATTTTGTTTATATATCACTTTACCATTGATATCAATAGCAACTTATAAATATCTATATACTAAACATGAAAAGCTATATAATGGTTTAGTCATAGATCATTATGTGCTGACCAGGAAATGACAAATCATGTGATTTCTTATACTACCATTAGCTAATATGGTCCCATATAAATATGTTTTGCACAAGTATGCTCACTCAGCATCATATTTATACCTCACCTATTGTCATGATTAAATACAAGTGCAGCACACTGTGTTTTTCATGAACTCCACACACAACTTAGCAGAAAACAATGACAAGCTTGACAGAAAACCCCAGCTTACTAAAGTAGGTGCACTCCTATTCTGTACAGCCCCAGCATAATATTTCAATGGTACCAATCACAAAATGTGTCTTTCATACTGCTGATTGTTTACTGTTTTATCCACAAGCTTGATTGACAGGCAAGCCAGAGCATGCTGTGTACCAATAAGCATCTGTCTAGGCTCAGAGATTGACAGCAAAAATGCATTAAATAGTATTGTAGGTTGTTTAACCCTCTAATGTTTATGTACCTTTATATGGTTCGATCCGCTATCATAAATCCTTCTCACAAGGAAAATCACTCTGAGATTACTTTTAAAATTAAACTAAATATTAATTTATTAACGTGTATTGCTCCAAGATATTTGCAGTTTTCGGTAGCTATGGAGATACAATTTGGTTTATCGTCTGTGATTTTGAGTTACTGACATTTAGAACATTATACTTGATTTGCTGTCAACAATACACGCTAAGGACAGTTTAACTGCGATGCAAACCCGGTGCGTAAATAACGCTAAATATTTAGCGGTATCGCACTTTCCATAGCACTGCCATTACAAGTTACAGAAAAACCTTCTTGTGTTGTGTGTTATGGTGCGTTAGGCTCCATACCGCACAAAAGCCAAGACCTGACTTGACGTGCTTGTGCACATTTTTCCCATCGATGGAGAGAAAGTGTTAAAAAAAAAATACCTGTGATTGCGGAATAGCGATCGCTATAACGCAATCCCTATTGATGTCTATAGGAACAAGAAGGTTATGTAAAAACCCTAAAAAAAAATAAAAAACCCTAGTCTAAATACCCCTAATCCGCCACTCCCGACATCGCTGACACTAATTAAAATTATTAACCTCTAATCTGCCGCACACATGCATCGCTAACACCTAAATAAACATATTAACCCCTAAACCACTGCCTCCCCCACATCGCAACACACTAAATTAAACTATTAACCCGTAAACCTAACACCCCCTAACTTTAAATTAAAGTTACAACATAACTACCTTTAAATTTTTAAAAAATACCTGTGAAATAAAAAAAACCTAAGCTTAAACTATAAATAAACCTAATATAACTATTTTAAAAAAACTAAAATAAATGAAAAATTAAAAACCTAAGTTACAAAATTAAAAAATCCTAACACTATGAAATTTTTTTAAAAAACCTAACATTACAAAAAAAACACTAAAACTACAAAAAATACAAAAAATCGAAGATTACAAAAAATAATAAACCAAATTTTCCAAAATAATAAAAATTAAACCTAATCTAATACCCCTATAAAAATAAAAAGGCCACCCCAAAATAAAAACACCCCCTAATCTAACAATAATCTACCAATAGCCCTTAAAAGGGCCTTTTGTAGGGCATTGCCCTGAAGCAATCAGCTCTTTTACAAAAAAAATTACAAAGTACCCCCTGAAAGTAAAACCCCCCACCCAACCAATCCCCCAACATAAAAAACCTAAGATACCCATTGCCCCTAAAGGGGCATTTTTATGAGCATCAGCTCTTTTTCTGACTATAAAAAAATAAAAAAGCCCTAATGTAAAATAAAAAAACACCCCCCAAAAAAATCCAAAAACTAACACTAACCCCAAAAAATGTACTTACAGTTCTTGAAGTTCAGACATCCATCTTCATCCAGGCGACGGCAAGTCTTCATCGAGGCGGCAACATCTTCATCCATCGCAGGGGCATCTTCTATCTTCATCCCAGTGGCGCAGAGCTGAACAGGACCAGCAACGACGATGATAACATCCAGCGTGGAGGCTCCTCTTCATGTGATCCCCACTGCACACTGAAGATTGAATGCAAGGTACCCCTTTTATATTTGGGGTACCTTGCATTCTTATTGGCTGAAATATTCAAATCAGCCAATAGGATGAGAGCTGCTTAAATCCTATTGGCTGTTCAAAGCCATTTATGTATATATTTATATATATATATATATATATATGTATTTACAGAAATATATAAACACATAAATACATATGTATACATATATAGACATATATAGAAGTTCATTGGAGCCATTTGCAGTTAAGTAGATGAAAACATGTAAAAGCATATTTATGTAATATTCATATTTAATAAAGTGTTATACTGCGTATTTACTGTAAATATTCCACATTCCAATGTTCTGCACATAGCAGCAAATGTTCTATGTATTTCTAAATATATATTTGTATATATACAGGGAGTGCAGAATTATTAGGCAAGTTGTATTTTTGAGGATTAATTTTATTATTGAACAACAACCATGTTCTCAATGAACCCAAAAAAACTCATTAATATCAAAGCTGAATAGTTTTGGAAGTAGTTTTTAGTTTGTTTTTAGTTATAGCTATTTTAGGGGGATATCTGTGTGTGCAGGTGACTATTACTGTGCATAATTATTAGGCAACTTAACAAAAAACAAATATATACCCATTTCAATTATTTATTTTTACCAGTGAAACCAATATAACATCTCAACATTCACAAATATACATTTCTGACATTCAAAAACAAAACAAAAACAAATCAGTGACCAATATAGCCTCCTTTCTTTGCAAGGACACTCAAAAGCCTGCCATCCATAGATTCTGTCAGTGTTTTGATCTGTTCACCATCAACATTGCATGCAGCAGCAACCACAGCCTCCCAGACACTGTTCAGAGAGGTGTACTGTTTTCCCTCCTTGTAAATCTCACATTTGATGATGGACCACAGGTTCCCAATGGGGTTCAGATCAGGTGAACAAGGAGGCCATGTCATTAGATTTTCTTCTTTTATACCCTTTCTTGCCAGCCACGCTGTGGAGTACTTGGACGCGTGTGATGGAGCATTGTCCTGCATGAAAATCATGTTTTTCTTGAAGGATGCAGACTTCTTCCTGTACCACTGCTTGAAGAAGGTGTCTTCCAGAAACTGGCAGTAGGACTGGGAGTTGAGCTTGACTCCATCCTCAACCCGAAAAGGCCCCACAAGCTCATCTTTGATGATACCAGCCCAAACCAGTACTCCACCTCCACCTTGCTGGCGTCTGAGTCGGACTGGAGCTCTCTGCCCTTTACCAATCCAGCCACGGGCCCATCCATCTGGCCCATCAAGACTCACTCTCATTTCATCAGTCCATAAAACCTTAGAAAAATCAGTCTTGAGATATTTCTTGGCCCAGTCTTGACGTTTCAGCTTGTGTGTCTTGTTCAGTGGTGGTCGTCTTTCAGCCTTTCTTACCTTGGCCATGTCTCTGAGTATTGCACACCTTGTGCTTTTGGGCACTCCAGTGATGTTGCAGCTCTGAAATATGGCCAAACTGGTGGCAAGTGGCATCTTGGCAGCTGCACGCTTGACTTTTCTCAGTTCATGGGCAGTTATTTTGCGCCTTGTTTTTTTCACACGCTTCTTGCGACCCTGTTGACTATTTTGAATGAAACGCTTGATTGTTCGATGATCACGCTTCAGAAGCTTTGAAATTTTAAGAGTGCTGCATCCCTCTGCAAGATATCTACCTATTTTTGACTTTTCTGAGCCTGTCAAATCCTTCTTTTGACCCATTTTGCCAAAGGAAAGGAAGTTGCCTAATAATTATGCACACCTGATATAGGGTGTTGATGTCATTAGACCACACCCCTTCTCATTACAGAGATGCACATCACCTAATATGCTTAATTGGTAGTAGGCTTTCGAGCCTATACAGCTTGGAGTAAGACAACATGCATAAAGAGGATGATGTGGTCAAAATACTCATTTGCCTAATAATTCTGCACTCCCTGTATATATATATCTGTATATATCTATACCTATATATAAATAAATATATATATAAATAAATAAGAAAAGAGAGAGATGCACTCAGCTGAGACAGAACAAAAGCTAGAATAACTTCCATGCCTGTTTGCGGAGAGCAATACGCTCTCCGTATTCAGCATTGCACCAGAAGCTCTTGTGAGCTGCTGGTGCAATGCCGCCCCCTGCAGATTTGCAGCCAATCGGCCGCCAGCAGGGAGGTGTCAATCAACCCGATCGTACTCGATCGGGTTGAATTGTGGTGATCTCTGTCCGCCTGCTCTGAGCAGGCGGACAGGTTATGGAGCAGCGGCCTTTAAACCGCTGCTTCATAACTGCTGTTTCTGGCGAGCCTGCAGGCTCGCCAGAAACACAGGCCCTCAAGCTCCTTTCGGAGCTTGTTTCACATAGAAACAATATCCTGTAGCATATCAGTCTGACAGTCCAGTGCCAAAATACCAGGCAATTCTTCTCTGAACAAGAGAAACAACAAACCCCAGACATACATTTCGGCCTTCTCAGTGAGGTGCAGTTGCACCTCTCTAGTTACATGTGTGCAAGAAGTCCACGTCTGGTTTCCCCTTTTACTCTTAGGATGACCCAAGAGCAATTTGCATAAATAAGAAAAGAGAGAGAGACACACTCAGCTGAGACAGAACAAAAGCTAGAATAACTCTCATGCCTGTTCATTTTCAGTGCCACTCAGGCCAATCATCTGGGGTTGTTGTTTCTCTTGTTCATAGAAGAATTGCCTTGTATTTCGGCGCTGGACTGTCATTGGGCAGGGTCAGACTGATATGCTACAGGATATTTTTTCTCTGTGAAAAGGCATAGTATGCTAAAAGAATATGCACCCTGAGTGGCAATGAAAATTAACAAGCATGGAAGTTATTCTAGCTTTTGTTCTGTCTCAGCTGAGTGTGTCTCTCTCCTGTTAAATTTATGCAAATTGCTCTTGGGTCTCCCTAAGAGTAATGGGGGAAACCAGACGTGGACTCCTTGCACACATGCCCTTAGAGAGATGCAACTGCGCCTCACTGACGAGGCCCACAGAAGGCCAAAACAATCATCTGGGGTTGTTGTTTCTATTGTTCAGAGAACAATTGCCTGGTATTTTGGACTGTCATTGGACAGGGTCAGACTGATATGCTACAGGATATTTTCTCTGTGGAAAGGCATAGAGACCTATTTATCAAGCCGTCAACTTTCTTGCATTCAACGGCACCAATACGCTCGCCCAACATCGCGGCCACAGACCTGAATACGATCTCCATATTTATAAAAAAAGACGGCAAAAAGCCACGCACCAAGTACGGGGTGATGAGCAGCGGACTGTTGTTAACTAGCAGTCATCGATCTCGCTGCTATTTGGCTTTTTAGCAACTTTATTTATACCCTGTCACTAAACACCTACTATACTACTACTATACCAATGTTATACTATACTATACTACTGCTATACTAAAATGTTTAACCCCTATCCCGCTGCTCTCGGACCCTGCTGCAACTAAATAAAAGTATTAACCCCTATCCCGCTGCTCCCAGACGCTGCCGCAACTAAATAAAAGTATTAACACCTATCCCGCCGCTCCCGGACCCCACCGCAACTAAATTAAAGTATTAACCCCTATCCCGCCGCTCCCGGACCCCACCGCAACTAAATAAAAGTATTAACCCCTAAACCCCTGGCATCCCACATCACTACCACTAACTAAACATATTAACCCCTAAACCGCCAGCCCCCCACATTGCCATAAACTAAATTAAGCTATTAACCCCTTAACCTAACAACCTGCTAACTTTACATTAAAATTACAACATCCCTATCATAATAAATTTAAACTTACTTTTAGAATTAAAATAAACTACATTAAACTATTAATTAACCTACCCTAACTATTATCCTACAATTAAATTAAACTATATTAAACTATTAATTAACCTACCCTAACTATTATACTAATTAATAGAAAAAAGCTCAATAACGCTTGTAGTATGGTGTACACAGAGCCGTGTGTCTCTCTAGGATAATAGTTAGGGTAGGTTAATTAATAGTTTAATAATTCTAAAGGTAAGTTTAAATTTATTATAAGATAGGGATGTTGTAATTTGAATGTAAAGTTAGTGGGTTGTTAGGTTAAGGGGTTAATAGCTTAATTTAGTTTATGGCGATGTGGGGGGCTGGAGGTTTAGGGGTTAATAGGTTTAGTTAGTGGTAGTGATGTGGGAGGCCAGGGATTTAAGGGTTAATACTTTTATTTAGTTGCAGTAGGGTCCGGGAGCGGCAGGATAGGGGTTAATACATTTTATTTAGTAGTGGCGATGTTGGGGTGCAGATTAGGGGTGTTTAGACTCGGGGCTTATGTTAGGGTATAGTGAAAGAAAGGGGAGGTCTTGTAAGGGCGCTAATAGCTGAAGATACTTATGTGAAATTATTAATATTATCTGTGATAAATATGAAATCAAATAGGAACAGTATCTAAAAAAAACAAGTGATTTATTTGGTTACAATATGATTTGAAAAAATATATAGAGACGTCTCTATTACAATTCAATTAAAAACAATAATGAAATTTAGCATAAAAAATGATAAAAAGTGGTACTGATTAGTACTTCATGAGAAATTTAGATTACTGTTTAATAGTATAGTCACAAAGAAAATTCTATTGGGGTGTGACTAAACAGTTAGCCAAAATTTCTCGTGAGTTATTAAGTTTGTATACAGTTATACATAAAAATATATTTAAAATACCAATATCGGCTTGATAAAACTTCTGCAAAGGCTATATATTGCACAAAAAATTATAATGGAGCTTGAAGAGGAGCTTGTGCATAGGAGGAAAATTATATAGGGTTATGCTCTAGCTCGGATTAGATCAATCCTTATATCTGTATTCTCAGCGAACTAATTGACATGTCCATACGTATGAACCAAGAGAAATGTCCAGTAATATTATACTGCTAGTAGTTTAGGATTACAGTTCGCAATCTTTCATGCAGATGGTACCTTATAGTAAGCTTGAATAGCAGCAGGGAATCCTGTGCGTCCTGCGGCTCAGTTCTTCTGACAGTTTCCTCGTGTTGTTGGCGTCTGACGTCACACCCGATGTGCGGGGGCTTGTCTTGCGTCTGCCAATCACTGCTTAGACAGTTGTGAGTATCCGAAATGCCTTTTTACGTCCGATATTGTGTATTCGCAATTCTTCTTGTATCTGATACCTGTACTTATTTAGGCACCGATCAGCAAAAAAGTATCCGTTGAGAGTAAGTTCACCTGCACTTAGTGCTATTAGCATGCAGGTTCCGATGAAATTTCTCCTTAGTGTCCTTTGTTGACAGTCAACCCGGGTTGGTTCAAACAGCTGATAGGATAGTGGAGTCAAGAAAACAGTCTTTAGCTTCTACGCGTTTCACTCCCTCCAGGAGCTTTATCAAGAATGATTTGGACTGTTAGACTCCTCTCTTTAATAGGTGTATCCTGAATCCCATTGGTTCATGGTAATCCCATAGTTAAGGTGGTATAATTTCTTTGCACTTGCTCCTAATACATTACTCCATTCTATTGTTGATCATGGATCAGCTAATCATATATACCAAACATATTTAAGATACAGAAAGAGCCATAAACCATTTTTCTATAAGACCGATAAAAGAAATATAGTTAAAATAGACCAAATGTCTTCAAATTGAATCTGAATGCCTAAAGGGTACAGGTAAGGTGGAAATTAGATTAATTATGTTTGTCAACCATATATATTCCCTAATCGAGAAGAAATGGTGAGATGTCCAGTTCTGAATTTAGACCTTTGGGGAATAGCGTGTCAAATTTAAAGATATACTCTGCCTCTTTTAGAAGCAGTTTTTTCTGTATGTCCCCACCTCTCCAGTGTTTTTCTACTTTGTATATACCCCAATAAGATAGATCTTTTGTATTGCCCTTATGCATGGTTTTGAAATGTTTATACAGATGTGTGTCCTCTATTCCATTCTCTATATTATTAAGATGTTCCCTGATTCTATCTCTCAGAGTTCTCTTAGTTTCTCCGAAATAAAAAAGGTTGCAGGTGCATTTTAAGACATAAATAATTCCTTTATGTGAGCATCTTATGAGTTCTTTAATTAGTATGGTGCTATTTGGACCTATCTGAATCATATTGGATTTATTGCTGTGCTTACATGACTTACATGTGTGACATGGAAAGAAACCTGTTAGCTTCTGTCCATGAAGATCTTTTTGTACTAATTTATTATTTTTGTTTTTTTTTAGTTCACTGGGTGCAAGGGCTGATTTTAAATTACTTGCTTTTTTGAAAACAAAACTGGGGTTGTCTGTTATTTTTTCTCCCAAAATGTTATCTTCCTTAATGAGATGCCAGTGTTTTTTTATAATTTTTTTCACCACATTATGGTCAACGTGGTAATCAGTTATGAAAGGAATTTTTATTGTATTTTCGTCTGTATTTGTTTTCTCTTTGTATATTAGCAATGATTCTCTATTGGTATTTTTTGCCCTTTCTAATGCTTTTTTGGTATGCATTGTGCTATAGCCTCTTGAGTTAAATCTTTCAATTAGTGTTCCTGCCTGGTCTTCAAAATCTGCCAACCTAGAGCAGTTTTTTCGGACTCTTAGGCACTGTCCTAATGGTATGTTGTCTTTCCAGGCATCCAGGTGACAACTTTTGGCATGCAGATAATTGTTACAATCAACTTGTTTGAAATATGTTTTTGTCTCTAACTTGTTGCCCAGTGCCATAATTTCCAAATCCAGGAAAGTGATTGTCTCTTTGCTTTGGTTATGTGTAAAATGCAAACCTAGATTATTTTGATTCATTTTTTCAAACATTTGGATTAGATCGGTTTCTTGCCCTTTCCAAATTATTATAAAGTCATCAATGTACCTTTTGTAGAGTACAAGGTTTACACCATAGCCGCCGGGTCCAAAGAAATTGGATTCCCTGCTGCTATTCAAGCTTACTATAAGGTACCATCTGCATGAAAGATTGCGAACTGTAATCCTAAACTACTAGCAGTATAATATTACTGGACATTTCTCTTGGTTCATACGTATGGACATGTCAATTAGTTCGCTGAGAATACAGATATAAGGATTGATCTAATCCGAGCTAGAGCATAACCCTATATAATTTTCCTCCTATGCACAAGCTCCTCTTCAAGCTCCATTATAATTTTTTGTGCAATATATAGCCTTTGCAGAAGTTTTATCAAGCCGATATTGGTATTTTAAATATATTTTTATGTATAACTGTATACAAACTTAATAACTCACGTGAAATTTTGGCTAACTGTTTAGTCACACCCCAATAGAATTTTCTTTGTGACTATACTATTAAACAGTAATCTAAATTTCTCATGAAGTACTAATCAGTACCACTTTTTATCATTTTTTATGCTAAATTTCATTATTGTTTTTAATTGAATTGTAATAGAGACGTCTCTATATATTTTTTCAAATCATATTGTAACCAAATAAATCACTTGTTTTTTTTAGATACTGTTCCTATTTGATTTCATATTTATCACAGATAATATTAATAATTTCACATAAGTATCTTCAGCTATTAGCGCCCTTACAAGACCTCCCCTTTCTTTCACTATACACTATTTTTAGATTGAAGGATCTAAAAAACACTGTAAGCGGTCTGATACTCTATATACCAGCGCACTATTTTCCCACATTCTTTCACATCACGATTTTCCTTCACATAAATAGTTGCAGCAGGTTTTTCGTTTCACACCACCTAACTAAATATGGAGGATATTTTTGACTTTAGGGATAAAATCTTTCTAGATATGAGAGAGGAAAATATCCCCCTAAATCCAATTAGTCCAGATAAAATATCTGACCTAATGCAAAGTCTAGAACATGAACTCACAAAAGAATTAAAACAACAAATGGAATTAGTTTTCCTAAATAGATACACAAAAAAAGGCATTATACCTAAAGGATTACTCCTAAAGAAAAATTGCACTTTCACCTTAAGCGACACCCTACAAACAGAATGGAAAGACACACTAACTAAAGCCTCCAACACACTAATTGAGATTCTGAAAAGATCTAGAAAAGAAACACTTTCACTGATTGAGAAAAATATCTTAGAAATTAAAGAGAAATTAAAGGACAGGAAAAACGAAAATGAATATAAAGAAAGACAAAAAGTAATAATGGATAAACTAAATAACTTGAATAAAGATTTGCTAAGAACAAAATGGGGAAAAATGGAAAGAGACATAAACAATAGTCAAATTCAACAAATCGAAGAAACTATTGAAGATAATCCTGACACATCTAAGACCCATACTAATTATCATTCACATTCAAATACCTACAGAAACAAAAGATAACATAACACGTATCACCATTATGAGAATAATAGGTATCAAAATACATATAATAGGAATGCATATCAAAATGAAAGACCATCAAACTATAATAGAGATCATTATTATAATCAACAATTATGGGATAGAACTAAAGAACAATATTATCCACACAACAGGACCAATAACACCCATTTTAGGTCACATAATGAAAAACCCAATGAGTGGGAGTATCCAAGAATATATAGGAGAGAAAACAGACAATGGGACTCTTGGAGAACTCCGACATACAATAGGTTTGAACCTCTAAGAGACTTAGAGCAAAGAAGAGAAAACCAAATACATAATGATTCCCCACTTTTTTTTAGAGAAAAGCCCTCTGAAAGAGGGCACCTCAAGAGACCTTTTTCAGCTAGAAACAGCAATAAATCCCAGAAGAAAAAGGGGATTAGAGGAAAGAGAGGAAGGGGACTATCCAGAAAAAGTAGCAAAAAGAGGGAGATAACTAATTACCAGCAAGGAATATATAACTTAAGTAGTACTCCCTTAAACAAAGAGGAAGAAAAAGTTCTGAACCTAGGTCTCACATATGCTCCCACAGCTAGAATCAACAAATTTAATACTTTTATACATATAAAGAAATTTGTGAGAAATTTCACCTTGAAAAGACATTTCCTAAAAAACCCCATAGAAAGACAGTTAAATACACAAACACCCGTCAAAATCAATCACTCTAATCTGAAACCTAAATCTAAATTTAATCCTATACAATCAAAAGGGAATTATCTAGATACCTTCGAAAAACTAGTTCTCAAAGACATCAAAAGATGTAATCCCCAACAACCAAAAAAGTTTAATCTAAGCCTGAAAGAAAAAGCCATCATAAATAACCTACAGAACAATAAAGATATAACTATAAAATCTGCAGATAAGGGCGGTGGTATAGTCGTGATGGACACCACAAAATATTTCATTGAAGCCCATAGAATCTTAGATAATACTACAACATATAAAAATTGGATCTCAATCCCACAAATAAATATGTACAAACACTGAATAAATTGTTGGTAGAGGGTAAAAGATCAGGTATATTAAATGGAAAAGAATTTCAATTTCTAACCCCCCAAAATCCACGAATACCGATCTTTTACTTTCTACCAAAAATTCACAAGAGCCTAACTGATCCCCCTGGTAGGCCCATCATATCAGGGATTGACTCTATCTCCTCCAATCTTTCAAGATATGTAGATGGCTATCTGCAAAAATATGTAACAAACTTAGGTTCCTATTTGAGGGACTCTACCCAAGTACTTAACATCTTAAATACTTTCCAATGGGAAGATGATATGTATTTAGCCACCTGTGACGTAACGTCACTGTACACAGTGATAGACCACAAAAAAGGTATGGAGGCAATCAACCACTATCTAACCAAAGACACAGACATGCCAGAAATACATAAGGAATTCATTTTGAGTAGCATTAAATTCATTCTAGAGAACAATTATTTCTCCTTTAATAACAAGTTTTATCTCCAAATAGAAGGAACTGCCATGGGTACAAGGTTTGCACCTAGCTACGCCAATCTTTTTATGGGTCTATGGGAAGAAAATTTCTTTGGACCCGGCGGCTATGGTGCAAACCTTGTACTCTACAAAAGGTACATTGATGACCTTATAATAATTTGGAAAGGGCAAGAAACCGATCTAATCCAAATGTTTGAAAAAATGAATCAAAATAATCTAGGTTTGCATTTTACACATAACCAAAGCAAAGAGACAATCACTTTCCTGGATTTGGAAATTATGGCACTGGGCAACAAGTTAGAGACAAAAACATATTTCAAACAAGTTGATTGTAACAATTATCTGCATGCCAAAAGTTGTCACCTGGATGCCTGGAAAGACAACATACCATTAGGACAGTGCCTAAGAGTCCGAAAAAACTGCTCTAGGTTGGCAGATTTTGAAGACCAGGCAGGAACACTAATTGAAAGATTTAACTCAAGAGGCTATAACACAATGCATACCAAAAAAGCATTAGAAAGGGCAAAAAATACCAATAGAGAATCATTGCTAATATACAAAGAGAAAACAAATACAGACGAAAATACAATAAAAATTCCTTTCATAACTGATTACCACGTTGACCATAATGTGGTGAAAAAAATTATAAAAAAACACTGGCATCTCATTAAGGAAGATAACATTTTGGGAGAAAAAATAACAGACAACCCCAGTTTTGTTTTCAAAAAAGCAAGTAATTTAAAATCAGCCCTTGCACCCAGTGAACTAAAAAAACCCAAAAATAATAAATTAGTACAAAAAGATCTTCATGGACAGAAGCTAACAGGTTTCTTTCCATGTCACACATGTAAGTCATGTAAGCACAGCAATAAATCCAATATGATTCAGATAGGTCCAAATAGCACCATACTAATTAAAGAACTCATAAGATGCTCACATAAAGGAATTATTTATGTCTTAAAATGCACCTGCAACCTTTTTTATTTCGGAGAAACTAAGAGAACTCTGAGAGATAGAATCAGGGAACATCTTAATAATATAGAGAATGGAATAGAGGACACACATCTGTATAAACATTTCAAAACCATGCATAAGGGCAATACAAAAGATCTATCTTATTGGGGTATATACAAAGTAGAAAAACACTGGAGAGGTGGGGACATACAGAAAAAACTGCTTCTAAAAGAGGCAGAGTATATCTTTAAATTTGACACGCTATTTCCCAAAGGTCTAAATTCAGAACTGGACATCTCACCATTTCTTCTCGATTAGGGAATATATATGCATGACAAACATAATTAATCTAATTTCCACCTTACCTGTACCCTTTAGGCATTCAGATTCAATTTGAAGACATTTGGTCTATTTTAACTATATTTCTTTTATCGGTCTTATAGAAAAATGGTTTATGGCTCTTTCAGGATCTTAAATATGTTTGGTATATATGATTAGCTGATCCATGATCAACAATAGAATGGAGCAATGTATTAGGAGCAAGTGCAAAGAAATTATACCACCTTAACTATGGGATTACCATGAACCAATGGGATTCAGGATACACCTATTAAAGAGAGGAGTCTAACAGTCCAAATCATTCTTGATAAAGCTCCTGGAGGGAGTGAAACGCGTAGAAGCTAAAGACTGTTTTCTTGACTCCACTATCAGCTGTTTGAACCAACCCGGGTTGACTGTCAACAAAGGACACTAAGGAGAAATTTCATCGGAACCTGCGTGCTAATAGCACTAAGTGCAGGTGAACTTACTCTCAACGGATACTTTTTTGCTGATCGGTGCCTAAATAAGTACAGGTATCAGATACAAGAAGAATTGCGAATACACAATATCGGACGTAAAAAGGCATTTCGGATACTCACAACTGTCTAAGCAGTGATTGGCAGACGCAAGACAAGCCCCCGCACATCGGGTGTGACGTCAGACGCCAACAACATGAGGAAACTGTCAGAAGAACTGAGCCGCAGGACGCACAGGATTCCCTGCTGCTATTCAAGCTTACTATAAGGTACCATCTGCATGAAAGATTGCGAACTGTAATCCTAAACTACTAGCAGTATAATATTACTGGACATTTCTCTTGGTTCATACGTATGGACATGTCAATTAGTTCGCTGAGAATACAGATATAAGGATTGATCTAATTCGAGCTAGAGCATAACCCTATATAATTTTCCTCCTATGCACAAGCTCCTCTTCAAGCTCCATTATAATTTTTTGTGCAATATATAGCCTTTGCAGAAGTTTTATCAAGCCGATATTGGTATTTTAAATATATTTTTATGTATAACTGTATACAAACTTAATAACTCACGAGAAATTTTGGCTAACTGTTTAGTCACACCCCAATAGAATTTTCTTTGTGACTATACTATTAAACAGTAATCTAAATTTCTCATGAAGTACTAATCAGTACCACTTTTTATCATTTTTTATGCTAAATTTCATTATTGTTTTTAATTGAATTGTAATAGAGACGTCTCTATATATTTTTTCAAATCATATTGTAACCAAATAAATCACTTGTTTTTTTTAGATACTGTTCCTATTTGATTTCATATTTATCACAGATAATATTAATAATTTCACATAAGTATCTTCAGCTATTAGCGCCCTTACAAGACCTCCCCTTTCTTTCACTATACACTATTTTTAGATTGAAGGATCTAAAAAACACTGTAAGCGGTCTGATACTCTATATACCAGCGCACTATTTTCCCACATTCTTTCGCTTATGTTAGGGTGTTAGGTGTAAACGTTACTGGTTTTCTACCATAGAAATCAATGGGATATCTGGCAGCAGCGAACATAAGCTTTTGCTGCTTTTAGACTCCCATTGATTCCTATGGCATCCACGGCCTCCAGGGGGGCGGAATGAAAACCAGGTACGCTGGGCCGGAATAGCCTCAAGCGTACCGGTTAACTATTTGATAACTTTTAAAAAGTGTCAAATAGTGCCGAATGTGTATTCGGAACAGCTGTAATGTAAGCATCGATCTGTGTCAGATTGAGACCGGCGGATCGTATGTTACGTCACAGATTTCAACTTTTGCCGGTCTGGAATTCCAGCGTATTTCAGGTTGACAGCTTGATAAATATCCCCCATAGTGTACTAAAAGAGTATACACCCTGAGTGGCAATGAAAATGAACTAGCATGGAAGTATTCTAGCTTTTGTTCTGTCTCAGCTGAGTGCGTCTCTCTCTCTTTATAGGTATAGATATATGTTTTGCCGAAAACATCAGATATGTGTAGAAATATGTATTTATGAATAAATAGAACATATTCTGCTATGTGAAGGACATTAGAATGTGAAATGTTCATATTTTCACGTCGGGTTAATAGCACTTGAGAATATACGATTGGGCTTGTGCGCTAGTAGGGTGTATGTTAATGCGCTCAAGATATTCTAAGATTCGCTATTTTATCCGCGTTGGGTTAGCGCACAAGCAAAAACAGTTTACTTTCAACTTGTAATACAAGCACTACTCGATGATTGCAAAAAACTTACTTCTAGCTGAGTTAGCGCTCAAGTGGGAGCGTTAAATACTGCTCCACTTGTAATCTGGTTCAAAATATTTTAAGTATAAGAGCATTACATTAATATACTGCTGTTTGCATTTAACCCCTGCAAAGTAGGCCTCATTGTCGAAATGCACCAGGATGTAGTTAAGTACATACGTATGCTTAGGAAATGGCAAAAGGCACATGTTCATAGCCAACAATCACCAGCTATGTTTTTTTATAAACATTTAAAGGGACATTATAATGCAAATATTTACACTTAAACATTTAGACTAAAATATGACTTGAAGCTGTCAAGATAGATAGAAAAGTGATTGATAGATAGAAAGATAGATAGATGTACTCAGAACATCACATGTTTCCTTTCAGCTGGGAATTTTGAGTAATAAGATGCAAATTAGTTTCATAATTTCCCAGTTTTTGATTATATGTATGATATACAGATTTCCTTTTATCAGTGAAATTTTGTTTAAAGCAGTTCAAAAGCCTAGCATGTGACAGGACTGCCACATCAGATATTCACTCATGGACAGCTGTTTCATTTTTAACTCAGCATTTAGCAACTATTCTTGAGTTGTAATCTGATGCTGCCCTTGTGTCCCATGTCTACTTTAAAGCTTTGTCACATTCAAATGTGTATAAAATATGTTTTTTTGTATATAAAACTATGACCCAGAAACATCAAATACTCATGGGAAAGAACTGTGCTAAAAATAGTTGAAATCATACACTTTACTTAGTGTTATAACAAAATGTGAAATGAAAACAAGCAAATACTAGCACAGTTACTCCTCAAACTAAAATATGTATGTATATACAAGTTATCTCTTCCCAAAAGAACTGTCCTAAAAAAAGGTGCAAGATGGATGGATGGATAGATTTTCATAAAGAGTCTGTGTATGGATAAGATATGAAGCTTAATTATATTTACCCAGAATCCTTTGCTGTGTTCTTTTGAGGATTTCTATCAGGCCTCTTTAGTTATTCAGATGTGTAAATATGATACACAATAACTTATTAACAGAACTATATAGACATATTCCATGTTTTGCGTCATATATTAAAATATTGCCCTGAATTTGATTTTAGAATTTACAGATAACATAACTGCTAATTGTGAATCTTATATCAATTATGTAAACTCATTTATGTGGATGAGACAAAACTTTAAAGCACCCCTAGTATAAGCATCTCTTGTAGAAGTGTGAATGATGAGTAAAGTTTAGGCTGACCATATTGCCGCTTCAAAAAGGGACACATATGAAAAATACATATGTCAGGGCTGTTTTCAGGGCTGTTTAAAGAAATGGTTTTGTATAAGAACCCTCACATATGTATTTTTCATATGTGTTCCTTCTTAAAGCAGCAATATGGTCAGCCTAGTAAAGTTATATGCAACATGAGTGGATGTGAGTTTGACCGTGTGTGAAGTTAGCCTGAGAGAGACATTATGTTCCAGATCCATAGTGTTGTTACTGTGTACAATTGCTCCAGTATCAAAATCAGGCTGTAGAAAGATATTGAAATCTGTAAAACAGAGTCAGCATTTAGCCATTTTATGGGCATTATATTGATTTCTCATGGTTTACACAACACTGCTTTACGTAGTAGTTTTATTGCCTAGATTTACAGCGTGGAACGCTTTGTAAGTTTTTCCAGGAACAGATAAGATGCATTCTACCACTAAAATATACATGGCCTATTCCCCTCTTTATAAGAACCTCTGACACAAACACTGTATTTTTTCATTTTGTCTAATAAAGAGATAATTTGTGAGATTTGTTTCTTAGATCCAGTTAACAGGGCACACTAGCAGGGCAGATTCATAGAATTACCTTAAGTGAGAGCAGGTTAATAACCATTGTTACAGATCAGTTAATTGTTTGTCACCCGTGCGATATCCTGAAAATCTGTCCTCTTAGTGTGCCTTGGATTAGTAAACACTGGTGTAGACATCCCTTTTCTACACCATATTCTACAACTAAATTAAATGTAACAGAACAGGCATTAGGGGTCTCAGCTCAGATGGCAAGTTGGCAACCTGCCTTCTAGCGAGCCCACCTTCCTTCTAGTTCTGTTGAACCGCTAATTCTGTTGTACCTCTTGTTCCGTTGTACAGTGTCACTGAAGGAACCGGAGGAAAGGAGTGACAAATGCTTTGCCTACTTACTAGTAGCACTGCTACTTTACAGTATAGGTGGAGCTAATTACATTATCTGTGTAACTGTATCTGTCTGCAGCTCACCATGGATCCAAGCCAATGATCAAAAGTTTAACACCAAAAAAGTGAAAAAACAACTTTTAGCCATGCAGGGAAAGTCTTGGAGCATACAGTATATCAAAGAAAATGGCCTGTCCCTGCAAATGAATAACTGTCTCCCACGGAAATAATGAGAGCCCTTTGCTATGTAAAAGTTTGCAATGGACAACCACGGACACAGGGAGAACCCGAATAATAAGTTTAATATTATGCCTACTACAAATTAAAACACACTGTTTTCAGTGCACTGTACCTTAAAATTTGTGCTATTTTTGTAGGCATATGTTTTACTTTCAGAGTACTAAGTGTTTTAAATATTTTGATAAAAGCTCTTAATTTGTGAGAAACAGATCTGAAGGGTGGAAATTTTTAGATAATTACGCTTGGATTTGAAAGACAGTTTCATACACGTCCATGGAACCCCCGTGTTCAGCCAATTTTACCATAAGAAAAACAATTATGCCTTGTATTTTGTACCTATAAGTACACATTTCTATGTGCTTTTTGCACATCCAGTGTACTTAAATTACGATTTATGCGGTGCAGATTTAATATTATTTATTCCTATGTAATTTACATTCAAATTTTACATTTTTTATTAAATAAGATTTTTTGTGAACAATTTTATTATGATTTTTGATGCACCTTAAAAATACAATTTTTTCCTGTGTATTTTTGTGTGAACGGTTCAATTATTCTTTTTTGTATGCTTTTTAAAATTATGATTACCCTTTAGCAAGACAGCCTGTTTTCAGGGTACAGGTGGCTTTAGATAACTCCACCAGGGAAATATAAGTACTAGCGAGTTTTCTGAAATAATCTCACCAGCCCAGAGACTATTAGATCATCGGCACCCATGAGAGAGGTGTGTCAATGTGACATCACCAGCCAATCAAAACTATTCTTATTTGAAAAGTAGAGTGACCAATAAGAAAAGTCAGCCTATCATGACTCTATGACATGCTTCTTGAAATGCTTTTGCTGAAGAGCATTGGCAGAAGAAACCATAACATTTTCCAACTACTGCTATTACCAAATAGATCTTCATATCATTAGTTGGAGAAATATGCTCTGGAGCAATCATGTGTCCTGAGCACTATTGGTCAGTTATGTTTGTAACAATGTTTATAGCAATGCTATACATTGTTGAGTATTAGAGGCATCAGTGTTTACAACAATTCAAGGGCATAACTATAGGGGTCTCAGAGATCTCATGTGGGATAGGGCCCATCTGGCCCTGCAGGCAGTGGTGTTATCACTGACCACTGAAATATATATACTGTAGGTCTGATTGCCATATTTGTTAATACACTTGTATGTGCCTTCAGATTAGTTTCTACTATTTTTTTATAATTAATTCAGTTATTGGAACCATTCATCTGTCATTTTCTTATTTACCTATCCAGAACAGGTTTGTCAGCCCTATCCAAGAAGATTTCTGTAATAGCAATTTGTTTTAAAAAAAAAAATGCTTCTTTGATCTTACAACCCTCCTTTCAACACACACATAATAAAAATCATTAAAGTTGTATTCTGTTATTTCATGCTCATTTTCCATGACCTTTAAAATACTTAATTTCTGAGATACCATTATTGCATTATCTTTGAAAATGTGCTTAATATAGATATTTTAATATGCAAAACAGGGCTTCTCAGCTACTAAGTGACTTTGCAATGTTTCCTTAATTTACAGCTAATGTCCATTAATGCAGCTATCATTCCTAAATAATGTATGTTGGCAGCACCAATGGAACATGTAAGGGCATCTCTGCATGCACTCTTTAGATTTGCTTGCCTCCCATGTCTTGGCAGATTTAGTGTACATTTTTTTCTCTGTCTCTAGGTTACAAACCTTTGTATCTGGTTATGCGATATTAAATCTGTCCTCTGAGCAAAGACACTTTTTGTTAACTAATTATTTTTATGCATGCATCATTTTTGTTTTGCTTCTTTTCTGGGATTTAATTATTATTTTGGTGAAAGAAAATTGTAAAGTCTTTGTTGGAAGAAAGGAAGTTAAAATTAGGACATGGCTGAAAAATAGCCCATTATTACCCCCCCCCCCACATCACCCATTGGTATTTGGTACATGCTTCTTTTCCTCTTTGCAAATTCCTTGATACCCATGACATGCCCCCCCCTTTTTACAGGAAAATTAGTTCAGCAACACTTAAAATATAAGTGGGCCCCCTACAGACCCTTTATGAACTGTGCAGCAATCCCCTAACACCTGAACCCCCTGCACCTGCATTAGTTTGCCTTCCCCCCTAAGCCCCCCAACATATTAAACATCTATTAACCTGTTCTCTTTTAGTTTGTCTACTGTAATCTTGATTCCAGGATTGCTTATGGACATTACCACAAGGGTTCCTGGCAGCCCTATTTACTTTAGTTAAAGGGACAGTCTACACCAGAATTGTTATTGTTTTAAAAGATAGATAATCCCTTTTTTACCCATTCCCTAGTTTTGCATTACCAACACAGTTATATTTATATATTTTTTACCTCTGTGATTATCTTGTATCTCAGCCTCTGCAGACTGCCCCTTTATTTCAGTTCTTTTGACAGACTTGCAGTTTGCCAATCAGAGATGGCTCCCAGGTAACTTCACGTGCACTAGCATAGTGTTATCTATATGAAAAACATGAACTAACACCCTAGTGAAAAACCTGTTGAAATGCATTCTTAAGAGGCGGCCTTCAAGGTCTAAGAAATTAGCATATGAACCTCCTAGGTTAAGCTTTCAACTAAGAATACCAAGAGAATAAAGAAAAAATGGTGATAAAAGTAAATTGGAAAATTGTTTAAAATTACATGCCCTATCTGAATCATGAAAGGTTTTTTTGGACTAGAATGTCCCTTTAAGGATCTAGTTTCCCTATTTTTTATAGATTTGTTTTCAGTAATACTGATTGGTTAAGTATGATACAGTAGCACTTCCCATTCCATCTGTAGAATCGCATTACTGCAAAGTCTAAAAGGTGTGAAAGCTGGGAATGATCTCAAAACTCAAAATAATAATAATAAAAGGGACACTAAATACAAATGGTTTCTTTCATGATTTTGGATAGCACATGAAATTTTAAACAACTTTCTAAATTACTCCTATTATCAATTTTCTTTGTTCTCTTGGTATCGTTATTTGAAAAGCAGAAATTAGAGCTTAGGAGCCGGCCCATTTTAGGTTCAGCACCTGGGTAGCACTTGCTGATAGGTGGCAGAATGTAGCCACCAATTAGAAAGAGCTATCCAGAGTGCTGAACCAAAAATGGTCCGGCTCCTTAGCTTTCATTCTTGCTTTTTCAAATAAAGATACAAAGAGAACAAAGAAAATTGATAATAGAAGTAAATTAGAAAGTTGCTTAAAATAGCATGCTCTATCTGAATCATGAAAGAAACAATTTGGGTTTATTATCCCTTTAACTTTAACATACCATTGCATTGAATATAACAACTCTCCTTGCACTCTTTTCTACTCTTCAGTACCTTCCAAGTATGTATGTTGTGTGTGTCCCTGCTTAGGGCCATTTTGTGCAAAAATCACATTATAATTTGTTATAGCACATGATTTTAGCACTATGAACCAAATAATTCAGTGTGGAAAGAGGATAAAGACTGGGATATGCTGCTGATGCTTCTGATTGGCAAACAGGCTGTGTCTGCTTATCATGATCAGTTTTCAGCAGCACAGAGCAGTACTTTAATTATGTGTTTAATCCCTTTGTGGGGTTCTACACATAGACTTCCATGGTTAGTAATGCTAAAATTACATACTCTAATGAATGAGAGCATATCTTTTTGTACTATAATAGCAAAATGTGATTTTTTTGATGACACAATCAGTTAATTGACTAAATTACCATCATGATCTGGGCTACAAAAGTGGCACTCTATTGTAAATGTGAGTCGTGATAAGCAGTATCACAACCACGCTAACTTACACACATATTACAAGTTGAAAGTAAAGGCATTAGCTTGAGCACAAACAAACTTATCATAGGTCGGGTTTGTGCAAGTGGAGACCTAGCAAAAAGGGTAAAAGTTAAAAAAAATGTGCACCAAAGACAACATAAATACATTAAAATATAGTTACCCACGTAATTGTAATCATAATTTTTGGAAGTGCACCCTGGGTCCGTGATTGATTTAAATGGTTACTGCAAGTTATTTACCCATTCCCTTTGAAATGTATATGTCTAAATATGTGTGTATATATATATATATATATATATATATATATATATATATATATATATCACTGTGCTTTTTTGTAAAAGAAAAGGGGCTGGTACTCATTCATTATTGATTGATATCTTGTGCTCAGTAAAGAAAGGGACAAAGTTATTTACAATGCTTTATATATTTTGCAGCCCTATGTATGTGTATTTACATGTGTATTTATGTATATAAGTACACGTATGTATATACACTTTGAATCCCTTTCCACTCAAATACTTTTAAAACATGGAAAATAATTTTTATTTAATTGTAATATTTTATAATGTGTTTTAATGTGTATTTACTGTAAATATTTTACATTACCATGTTCTTCACATAGTAGAAAGTGTTCTTAGTATTTTTAAATAAATAAATATATATATATTTTTATTTTTTAAAAGCGCACTCCATTGAAGTATATGGGGAGAAGTTATCCAAATTCCTGAAGTTAGTGTGCATTGGGTTTCGCTTGCGTGCATACATTTTAATTTCGACTTCTAATACAAGCGCTATCCTACACTCGTTAAAAGTTTACTTCCAGCGGTGTTTGTGCACGAGTGTCACTTGTGAATGCACATTTTAAAGGTAGTACCTCCAATATATTTCCATATGTGCCCCAGGAGTCTGTAATCACATTTGTTTGGGCAATGCTTATTAAGAACATGCTTTTCTCATTCGCAAATAAGCATGGGAATGATGCAAAATGACCTAGATATGTCAGTATTAGAGACTGATAAACAACTGTCTTATGGGAGCACAATTTACACCATCATTTACGTAGTGACAAAAAGACTTCATCCTTACAAATTCACACTCTCTACAAATCACCACTTTCAGAAAATGGAAAAAAAGAAAACTGTTTATAGATGCAGTTCCACTGTATATTGTTTTAATATTTCCTAGCAAAACAATACCTTTTTCCTGACTGATTTTTTTTTAAGTTTATTATTATGAGAAAAGCTAAACTAAAATATATATGGCCAAGTGTTGAAAAAAGTGTAGACATGGTAGTATGCCTTATCTGCACAGAAAATACTGCAAAAAAAATACTAAGGTCTAGATCAAGTGCTGTTTACACAATTTACAACAGCATGGAAAGTAGACTTGAAGAGACAGTCTACTTGAAAATGTTTATTGTTTAAAGATAGATAATCCCTTTATTACCCATTCCCCACTTTTGCATAACCAACACTCATTTCATAAACATTTTACCTCTGTGATTACCTTGTATCTAAGCCTCTGCAGACTGCCCCTTATCTCAGTTCTTTTGAGAGACATATATAAGCCAATCAGTGCTGACTCCACAGGAGTGAGCACAGTGTTATCTATATGGCACACATGAACTAGCGCTGTCTAGCTGTGAAAAACTGTCAAAATGCACTTTGATAAGAGCCAGCCTTCAAGGGCTTAGAAATTAGCATATGAACCTACCTAGATTATGCTTTCAACAAAGAATACAAAAGCAAATTTCATGATAAAAGTTTTTTTTAAATTGCCCTATCTGAATCATGAAAGTTTAATTTTTACTAGACTGTGCCTTTAAGGGTAGAGTATTAGACCAAAAATGGATGATAACCATTATGGATAAGCATTCAGGTCATTTGTCAGCTAATAAATGGGGAAGAAGGACACCAGTAGCATTCAGCTGTTTTCAGATTTCCTTTTGCAAAAGTGAAATACAGATCTGTGCAAATCCAGACCTTAATGTGCTGCACTTACAGAAGAAGAAATCCAGCTCCAAAAACAACCGAGTGCTGTCCACCTTCCCTATTTGTTATCTGACGAATGACCCGAATACACACTCCTAGTAAACATTGATATCATTTAATGTATATTTCTCATATTTAAACACACACACATATATATATATATATATATATATATATATATGTATATACAGTATATGTATGTATATACTGTATATGTATGTATATGTATCTACTGTATATGTATGTATGTATATGTATATACTGTATATGTATATACTGTATATGTATGTATATGTATATACTGTATATGTATGTATGTATATGCTGTATATGTATGTATATGTATATACTGTATATGTATGTATATGTATCTACTGTATATGTATGTATGTATATGTATATACTGTATATGTATGTATATGTATATACTGTATATGTATGTATATGTATATACTGTATATGTATGTATGTATATGCTGTATATGTATGTATATGTATATACTGTATATGTATGTATATGTATATACTGTATATGTATGTATATGTATATACTGTATATGTATATACTGTATATGTAGGTATTTGTATATACTGTATATGTATGTATGTATATGTATATACTGTATATGTATGTATATATATACTGTATATGTATGTATGTATATGTATATACTGTATATGTATGTATATGTATATACTGTATATGTATGTATATGTATATACTGTATATGTATGTATGTATGTATGTATGTATATGTATATACTGTATATGTATGTATATGTATATACTGTATATGTATGTATATGTATATACTGTATATGTATGTATATGTATATACTGTATATGTATGTATATACTGTATATGTATGTATATGTATATACTGTATATGTATGTATATGTATATACTGTATATGTATGTATTTTTATATACTGTATATGTATGTATGTATATGTATATACTGTATATGTATGTATATATATATACTGTATATGTATGTATGTATATGTATATACTGTATATGTATGTATATGTATATACTGTATATGTATGTATATGTATATACTGTATATGTATGTATGTATGTATATGTATATACTGTATATGTATGTATATGTATATACTGTATATGTATGTATATGTATATACTGTATATGTATGTATATGTATATACTGTATATGTATGTATATGTATATACTGTATACGTATGTATGTATATACTGTATATGTATGTATATGTATATACTGTATATGTATGTATATGTATATACTGTATATGTATGCATATGTATATACTGTATATGTATGTATATGTATATACTGTATATGTATGTATTTGTATATACTGTATATGTATGTATGTATATGTATATACTGTATATGTATGTATATATATACTGTATATGTATGTATGTATATGTATATACTGTATATGTATATGTATATACTGTATATGTATGTATATATATATATATATATATATATACTGTATATGTATGTATGTATATGTATATACTGTATATGTATGTATATGTATATACTGTATATGTATGTATATGTATATACTGTATATGTATGTATGTATGTATATGTATATACTGTATATGTATGTATGTATGTATATACTGTATATGTATATATATATATATATATATATATATATATATATATATATATATATATATATATATATATATATATATATATATATATATAACCAAGATAGTCAAATTTTTTATGATACTGAAATCTTTTTCTTTACTCTGAAAACTGAAATAGATTTTAATGTTATCTAATGCCATCAAGGCTGTGAATTTAACACACAGCGACCCTCACCGCAATAAGCATACGGTCTTTATGGATTTATTGCCCCCCTCTATTTTTCATACATTTATCTTTTTTTTTAGCCGGCAACAAAATCTAAATAGATAACTCTGCCACCTGGCCCAACCATTTAGGAGCTGCTGAGGTTCAAACGTTTAATTATACTGTCCTGCAGCACTTAGTGAGCCGGTAGAGTATGTCTACTTCTAGATATAGATCTGTGGCACCCCTAGACACAGGTCATTAAGGGTCACTTCTGTTTATTCATCCCACAATATCACTGCACAACAGTCTCTTTCCCATCCACACACTTAATTTCACTTGCGAGGAGGTCCCAAGTATCAAAGGAGAAAGAATGAATTGTACTGCCAAATGGATGCCTCAGTGAAAGAAAAACACAGAGAATACTGCCCATTCTGTCTAAACGGACATTGTAGCATACACTTTTTTTCAACTTAATACATTATTTTTATTCATTTATGTATTTATTTATTTGTAAAGCACTGACAAATTCTGTAGCACTTAATACTCTTTTTATTTCAGCTGATATAAACTTTTACAACATGTCATTAAAAAATATTTTGAACATGTTCCCTGTCACTACCAGCCCTGTCATACAAGAATTAAGGGCCCAGGCACCATGCACATTATATGCATCTTGTTTGCCCATGTGGTCACATGTAATGTCACCAGCATTCATGTTGTGCCTGGCCCATATGTTTTATACTTAAACAGACATAAAATTAAACTTACATGGTTCTGACAGAGCATGTGGTTTTAGTTTTAGGAGAAATTTCAGTTGATTTCTATTATTAAACTTACTTTGTTCTGTTGGTATCCTTTGTTAAAAAAACTATCCAAGGTAAGCTCAGAAGCAGCAGGGCACTACTGAGAGACTGGTGATACATAGCTACAAACTTATGCCACCTGTTATTGGCTCACTAGGTGTGTTCAACAAAATCAAAGTATTGTGTTTGCTGCTCTGGAGCTGAAAGTTAAAGGGACGTTAAACACATTTTTTTTTCTTATAAGTTTCAGACAGAGCATACAATTTTAAACAACTTTCCAATTTGTTTCTTATATCTAATTTGTTTTGTTCTCTTTCTATTCCTTGTTGAAACGTTTACCAACGTAGACTCAGAAGCTGCTGATTGGTGGCTGCACATATATGCATCTTGCTATTGGCTTTCAGCTTACAGTAATTCATTGCTGCTCCTTCAAAAAAGGATACAAAGAGAATGAAGCATATTAGATATTAGAAGTAAATTGGAAAGTTGTTTTAAAATGTATGATCTATCTTAAAGGGACAGTCTACATCAGAATTTTTATTGTTTAAAAAGAATCCCTTTATTACCCATTCCCTAGTTTTGCACGACCAACACAGTTACATAAATACACTTTTTACCTCTGTGATTATCTTGTATCTAAGCCTCAGCAACCTGCCCCCTTATTTCAGTTCTTTTGACAGACATGCATTTTAGCCAATCAGAGCTGGCTCACCTGAACTCCATGTGCGTGAGCGCAGTGTTATCAATATGACACACACAAACTAACACCCTCTAGTGGTGAAAAACCTGTCAAAATGCGCTGAGAGAAGAGGCGGCCTTCATGGGTTTCGAAATTAGCATATGAACCTCCTAGGTTTAGCTTTCAACTAAGAATACCAAAAGAACAAAGTAAAATTGGTGATACAAGTAAATTGGAAAATTGTTTAAAATTACATTCTCTGTCTGTATCATGAAAGTTTATTTTGGACTAGACTTTCCCTTTAATCATGAAAGAAAATGTTTTGATTTCATGTTCCTTTAAAGGGACATTAAAAGTCAAAATGAATTGTTCATGATTCAGACATGCAATTTAAAATGACTTACCAGATTACTTCTATTATCAAATTGCCTTTGTTCTTTTGAATACCTTTTTTGAGGAGTGAAGCTAGGTAGGCTGGTAGGAGCTTAGGAGTGTGCATGTGTCTTTAACATTCTATGGAGCAATGATCGCAACTATGTATAAGATTGATATAAACATTTTTGCAAACACTGCTACTAAATAGCTAAAGACACGTGCATGTTCCTGAGCTCACCTACGATTATGCTTTAACAGGATACCAAGGCAAAACCGATAACAGAAATAAATTGGAGAGTTTTTTAAAATGCCATGCTCCATCTAATACATTTAAGTTTCATTTGGACTTTACTGTCCCTTTAAGCAAAACAATATCTGCAAGCAATGGTGCAAAATACTGTAAGATAGTAACACATTTCATTGTTGCAATTATATGACCCTTTAATTGGTCTCCTTTTGCTGTGACCTATAAGCAGAGATTGCTAGCAGGTAAAATATGACCATTTGGGTGGGGCGAGAGGGGCACCAGCCCTGTGCCCTTTGGGGTACATCCTCTATTTAGTTTATGTAGTGTTTATGGTATCAGGAGGTGTATTGTGCTATTCTTTATATAGGACTCACTGAATATTAGGGCATGCGTGGGCCATACAGGGAGCGAAAAATAAGGAGGCTGTGCCCCCCCCCCCCCAACACAAGTGTCTTGCCCATAGTCCTGCAAATATTAAGGGTGGCCATGTTTGAAAACCCACTGTAATATTGCAATATACACATATAAGCTCAATATAACTGTAATATGCATTATGTGTCTCCAGACCCTCTGTGGGAAAGGGAAAATCACATTTCACAAAGCAAATAACAGTTATAGAAGGAAAAACAAATAAGGAATTTATAAGAATTTTTTTTTATTTTTTTATTTTACTATGGTTAAGAAAACATTTTATGAAAGATTTAGGTATATGTAAATATGTAATGTTCCTTGAACATAGTCTTTGGGTTAACATAACAATTTACAGAATTTAATGACAAGTGTAACACAGAGTTGAAGTTTTTAAGCAGAGCAAGAAAGCAGAAATAAGAGAACCACTGTTTTAAACACTGAAAGAGACTCAATAGTGTATTGTAAAATATTGTTTTAATCTTACATCAGATGAATAACAAGCAGGAAAATATATTCTCATAACTTTTATTTATTTTTTGTCAAAACTTTCTCATGTTCACATCCATTCTAATCTTATTTGCTGTAAAAAATGTTTTGTTCAACTCTGGTGCTATTTTCTTAATTTTCTTTGCCATTATATTTCATTAGAATCCATGCTTTTTAATTAGAAAACATAAAAATCACATATTGTATAACTTCAATTAAAAACAAGAGTTGCACTCCAGGGGGTCGATCCGATATAAATCGTCGCCCGCAAAAGCCGGCGACGCCAATATTTACGCTGATTTGGTATCCTATATACGGCGTAACCTAGAAGTTACGCGCGTATATTTCTGCCGTCGCCCGTAGTTTTTTGGGCCATAGGCAGGTATACCAAACCAGCGCAGTTTGGTATCCAATATGCAGCGTAAGGACTTACGTGGCAAAAATGGAGAAAACTTACTCCATTTTCACCTCGCCACAAAAAGCAGCCGTAAGAAGCCTTACGCTGACTATTGGAGCCCCGTAACTCCCTAAACTAACTAGAAAATAAACCTAACACCTAACGCATGCGCAATGTCTATCTCCCTGTCAACCGCGATCTGCTAAATAAAACCTAACACCTAACGCATGCGCAATGTCTATCTACCTGTCAACCGCGACCCCCCCCCCCTCCCGAAATCCCTAATAAAGTTATTAACCCCTAAACCGCCGCTCCCGGACCCCGCCGCCATCTACATAAACTAACCCCCTACTGTGAGCCCCTAAAACCGCCGCCATCTACCTTATCTATCCCCTAATCTGACCCCTTACACCGCCGCCACCTATATAAAAATTATTAACCCCTAATCTAATCCCCCTATACCGCCGCCAGCTATATTAATATTATTAACCCCTAATGTAAGCCCCTTACACCGCCGCCATCTCTATTAAAATGATTAACCCCTAATTTAATCTACCTACCCCGCCGCCAGCTATATTATCTATATTAACCCTAAGTATATTATAGTTAATATAGGTATTACATTATATATATTAACTATATTAACCCTAATTATATTAGGGTTAATATAGTTAATATAGTTACTATAGTATTTATATTAACTATATTAACTAGGTATAATAGATATTAAATAGTTATTAACTATTTAATATCTACCTAGTTAAAATAATTACCCAATTACCTGTAAAATAAATCCTAACCTAAGTTACAAATACACCTACACTATCAATAAATTTAATAAACTACAAACATCTATCTAAAAATACAATTAAATTAACTAAACTAAATTACAAAAAAAAACAAACACTAAATTACAAAAAATAAAAAAAAGATTACAAGATTTTTAAGCTAATTACACCTATTCTAAGCCCCCTAATAAAATAATAAACCCCCAAAATAAAAAAATTTCCCTGCCCTATTCTAAATTAAACAAATTTCAAAGCTCTTTACCTTACCAGCCCTTAAAAGGGCCTTTTGTGGGGCATGCCCCAAAGAATTCAGCTCTTTTGCATACAACAAATACAACCCCCCCCCCATTACAACCCACCACCCACATACCCCTATTCTAAAACCACCCAAACCCCCCTTAAAAAAGCCTAACACTACCCCCCTGAAGATCTCCCTACCTTGTCTTCACCACACCGGGCCGAACTCCTGATCCGATCCGGGCGATGTCTTCCTCCAAGCGGCAAAGAAGAATTCTTCCTCCGGCGATGTCTTCCTCCAAGCGGCAAAGAAGAATTCTTCCTCCGGCGAAGTCTTCCTCCAAGCGGCAGCAAAGTCTTCATTCTTCCGGCGGCATCTTCAATCTTCTTTCTTCGCTCCGCCGCCGCGGAGCATCCATCCCGGCCGACTGCTGTACTACGAATGAGGTACCTTTAAATGACGTCATCCAAGATGGCGTCCGCCGAATTCCGATTGGCTGATAGGATTCTATCAGCCAATCGGAATTAAGTTAGAAAAATCTGATTGGCTGATTGAATCAGCCAATCAGATTCAAGTTCAATCCGATTGGCTGATCCGAACAGCCAATCAGATTGAGCTCGCATTCTATTGGCTGATCGGAACATAATATATATAGCTGGCGGCGGGGTAGGTAGATTAAATTAGGGGTTAATCATTTTAATAGAGATGGCGGCGGTGTAAGGGGCTTACATTAGGGGTTAATAATTTTAATATAGATGGCGGCGGTGTTAGGGGCTCACTTTAGGGGGTTATAGATATAATATAGCTGGCGGCGGGGTACGGGAGCGGCGGTTTAGGGGTTAATAACTTTATTAGGTTGCGGCGGGGTACGGGAGCGGCGGTTTAGGGGTTAATAGCTTTTTTATTGTTAGGCTAGTGAGGGGGGATAGCGGATAGAGGGTTAGACAGTGCGGGCTATGTTAGGGAGGCGTGTTAGACAGTGCGGGCTATGTTTAGGAGGCGTGTTAGACAGTGCGGGTGTTTTAGACTTTAGTCAGGTTTTATAGGCGCCGGCAGATTCTAACGTGCCGCAAGTCACTGGCGACGCCAGAAATTTGTACTTGCGCAGATTTCTGGACATCGCTGGTTTGTCAGACTTACGGCACGTTAGCATCTGACGGCGCCATATATGGGATAGCTCGAGTTGCGAGCTGAAACTGCGGGCGACGCCGGTTCCCTCGCTTGCGCCGCAAACTGCGATCTATATCGGATCGCGCCCCAGGTGTTATAAACTCTGATTGGAGTCTCTCAGTCCCCCAGCAGAAGGAAACCTCATGCAATAATCTCCAAAGTAGATTCCAGCAAGTTGTCATAGTAGTATCACGTGAAACAATCCCATAATAGCAGCAACCTTTGATAGTATAAATAAAGTATATACTAAGTATTTTATTAAGAATAATTACAATGTACAAAAAAAAGCATTTCTCAACCATACAAACTTGTTTCATCAGGCTGATATGGTTCAGAAATGTGTTGCTTTTGTACATTTTCATTATGATGTGCATTCTTGATACAAAACTTCACTACAGCTCATTCGGTAATCATATTTTTATTGAATCAATTACCTGTCTTACTTACAGATTAGCTGCATATTCTTTGTTTCCTATAATCGCTGTAACAACCCATGTGAAAATGACCTTGTAATCTATTTCTTATAGTTTTAATGCCAGATTTTCCTGTTTTATCATATATGCAACTCAAGATTTTATTCTCATTCAAATAGCATAGATTCAAATGGATTGTAATAACTTAAAAATGGAAACCAAAAATTGCCTGGATGCATACAATGTTTACACAAGACTTTCCTGATGGATTGGAATTTGGACATATATGTATTTAGTTATCCATAGTTTTCATAAGAGTTAAAACTAAATTGGAAAATTAAGAAACCTAATAATAATTTCCATTCTCTCTCTCTCTCTCTCTCTCTCTCTCTCTCTCTCTCTCTCTCTCTCTCTCTCTCTCTCTCTCTCTCTCTCTATATATATATATATATATATATATATATATATATGTAAGAAATGTTGGCAGAAATTATTCTAAATATCAAAAACTTTATTTTGTGTCATTTCAGGAAGAAAATGAGATACCAGCAAATGTGTTTGTGAAAGAACCAACTCCTGTCCCAAGCATAACAGAAGGAAACGAGGAGTCTGTTGACCCTAACAAATCTCAGGAGGAGATTATGCACACCATCGAACTTTCTTCTGATGATGAAATAAACCTTGACGATGAACTGCATGATGACAGTGTCGATGAGAAGTTCGAGAAAACCAGAGCAGAGAAAATCAAAAGGTCAAGTCTGAAAAAAGTAGATAGCCTGAAGAAAGCATTTTCACGTCAAAATATTGAGAAAAAAATGAGCAAGATTGGTACAAAGATTGTGTCACCTGAGAGGAGGGAGAAAATTAAGAAGTCATTCACCCCCTCCCAAAAAGGGTCCCCATTCAAAGTTCCCCCACTTACATTCAGTGTGAAGAAATCCCACAATGAGGAGACACCTGCAGAAAATGAAGAAAAATCTGCTGAAGATGCTGTAGTTGAAGAAGATGTAAATGAAATCGATAAACAGTCATTAAACGAGAAGCCTTCTGAAGTGTTACCTTCTCCTGATGAGTTTAAAGCAGTGACTGATACAATACAACAAGAAGCCAAGAAAGAAGCATCTCTAATTGTGAATAACAACATTGAGCTCTCTATTATTGAAGATGAAGAAGATAATGAAGTAGAACTTGAAAGCGAGAATCCTTTTAGTCCTGAATATACACCAAGCCCTAAAGAACTTGAAGAAGCTTATGAAGAACCCACACCAACAGCTCCACTACATGCATAAAGGATGATGATACATATGTAACTAAACCACATGCCAATACTAATAGATTACATTGAGGTGGGCTGCATGTTGCCTAAACAAACACATCAATAATCTTACATTTGCTCATTATATGTAGATGAGAGACCTTGACATTGTCTTGGGATAATTATCATTAGTCTGTTCTCAATACTAAGTAATGCTTAACTCAGAACTACATTATTTCACTACAGCTTTGTATGTGCAGATTCTTTATACATTGCTTTAACTTCACTAACAGTAATTTGAAAGTACATTCCCATCTACAATCTAAACCACAAGTATATCTTCTATTTTTTTCCATCTTTAGCAATAATTGGCCTTTTATATAGACATACATAGTATTGCTTGGCATCCCATATGGCAAGCTTTTATGAATAAAATGAATAGTGTCTTGTTCTTTGATAATATTGTGGACAGGGAGTGCTGGCCAATGGGAGGCTTATACTCACTCAAGTACGCTATAAAAGCAAAAAAGTATCCTTTGATGCTTAGTTTCAAAATTGCCAGAATGCAATCTGTATTTCTGTGCAAGGCTGTAAGAAAAGATAAAATTGAAAGTCTGACAAACTTTACAGTGACTAAAAGTTATTTAGCAAATGTTCTTTCAATCTGTTTTTGCATTTAGACTTTTTGCATTTAGTTACTGTACCTTTAGTAAATTAAGAACAAAACTTCTTGAATGATTTAAGTAAGTCAGATTTTAACCATAAAGAGACATTTAACCCAAACATTTTCTTTCATTATTCAGATAGAGAACAGAATTTTAAAAAAGTTTCCACTGTACTTCTATTATCAAATTTGCTTTGTTCTTATTTTATTCTTTGTTGAAGGGTTACCTAGGTAGGTAGCGTGCACATGTCTGCAGCACTACATGACAGGAAATAGTGCTTCCATATAGTGCTCTTGCTAATGTATAACATTGTTGCAAAACTGCTGCCATATAGTGCTACAGACACGTGCACACTTGTGAGCTTACATCACAGCTTTTCAACAAAGGATAAAAAGGAACTGAAATTTTGATAACAGAAGTAAATTTGGAAAGTTGTTTAAAATTGTATGTTCTGTCTGAATCCTGAAAGAACAAATTTGGGTTTTATATCCCTTTAAAAACACAGAACCAGACGCACAAGCTGAACATATTTTAAAGTTAAAGGGACATTAAACACTAAATACATGCTAGATAGAATGATGCATTCAAAGAAAAGATTAGTCCATGACTAACATGTAGATGTATTTTTTAAAGTTTCATTATTTGTTTAAAAAGTGACAAAATAAGTGTAAAGTTTTAGTGTCTATAAAACACTGGGAGCTGCCATGTTGTAACTTGTGTTACCTTCTCTGCTGTGGCCAATTAGAGAAAGTTATACATAGGTCACTAGGGTGTGCAGCCAATGGTTGTGCTGGATTTAACAGTGTTCTGCACTTCCATTTCTAACAGGAACTGAAAAGCTCACAATTTCAGAATGGAATTACAGGCAAAGAGGACAAAATAAATAATGAAAGTATATTGCAGAGTTGTTTTATATATGCAATATATCATTTTATATTACCATCTCAAAGTGTTTAATGTCGCTTTAACTTGACTTAGTGAGTCTGAATTTTATCCTATGCAGCATGAGCCATCACTAAAATCATGACTCATTTTTAAAACAGCATAGCGATTTTTCCTTTATAAACAAAGAAGCAAATGTTCCACTACTGCTAGTTCCTGCTTGTATCTTTAATTGGATTATGATTTTTAAGGCTAGTCTGTTATCCGTTCTAACATTTTCTGCAACAATAATCTGCTTTTCACTAGTACATTAGCAAACAATCTTTATAAATAAATGACTGTAAATATTGTGTGTGGTTTTTAGTCGCCTACTCCAGTGACTGTATCAATTTGATATTTCATTAAGATAACTGTTTCAGCAATTACATATACTGAGTACATTTTTTTTACTTCTTGCAACAAATATACATAGCAGAACACTAAAAAAAAATAGATTATATAAAAAAAATTCTCAAAAAAGACTTCTTTGTCAGCAATATGCTATCTTAGTATAGAGCACCTTCATTATTTAGAAACCAAAATATATTGTATCTTACACCTTCACTCCTTTTGTTTAAATGAGCATTATAAATGAGCACCAAAATATACATATAAACTTTATATTAAAAAAATTAGAAACATGCACACATACATGTGTATGTATATATATATATATATATATATATATATATATACAGTATATATATATACTGTGTATATATATATATATATATACTGTATATATATATATATATATATATAGATAGATATATAGATATATCGCAAAAGTATATTTGCAACAAATGTTTCATAGTGTTGGGAATACTTTTGCAAGAAATAAAATGAATTATGATCTGTAACATACGGTAAGTTAGTTAAAGGTGAAAAGTATGTTTGATTTTATTTTTTTTATTTGTACTGAAAATGTATACTGAGTGGATTATTGATAAATTAACCAGATATATGAAATATACTGGTTGTTTGTGATGTAATAAATAAATGTTTTTCATCTATATAATTGCAATTGATTTTAGATACTGATGGCATTGTATAATTTTACCGCGGCACTTTTGGAAACAAGGCCATGCAACACATTACATACCACTCAGTAACTATTGTATTTACATTTGCAAATAGTGAGTGGGAGAAAAGAGACATTTGTTTTTTGGAAGAAAGGAGAACACTGAAAGGCATATTCTAGTATGGTAGTAAAAGTATCTTGAGGATACTATTATTAATCAAATGCTTATTTGTTTCTGGGGGCTAACCCAAGCGAAGGGTTAACAATATAAAGGAGTGCTGCTGTTCCTGATTGTGTTGCCTAGCAGTATGCAAAGGTAAAATAAAGGGCAAAACACAAAATGAGAAACGAACAAGGAATACTTAAAAGAATTGGGGCATTTTATGAAAGCTCTGTTCATTTATCAAAAAAAAGTTATTTTTTTATGTAAAATAAAAATGTTGATGAAAACAGTAAAATAATAAATTTCAATATTAACTACAGAATTAGCCAATTGGTGGCCCACTAGCCATGTGTGGCCCTCTGCAATAGGTTTTGCAGCCCCAGGAAAAAAAGTAGAACTGTGGACGTGTGCCATAGATTTTGTAGTTCTAGGAAAATGTGGAGCTAAAATATATGCTGTGGGGATTTCTGGTTGATGGACAAACTCAAATGAGGGGGAGAACAGTAGATAGAGGTTGCGCTGCAACATTATCTAAATCTGGCCCTGTGACATTGGATATTTTAAAAAAATACATAATTTGTGTTTAATATCTATAAATTAATATGTGGCCTTAAGGCTTCTAAAATATTGATCTGTAGCCCCCATGTGTGATGAAGTTGGCCCTCACTGATTTACTATATAAAGCATAAAATAATGGGGTGTGGGGGGCACTGTGTAGCAAATGACTAAAATGTATGTGACACACATGACCTTTAAATAGTGCTGAAGTTCAATGGCACAGAACAAACAGCTCAAAGGACAAATTACCCCATCTAGTGAGGATGTAGTTATCTATTAAATTGCACCCACACAGAGGCAGATGAGACATATGCCCCACACTGTCCTGTCATAAGATCCCAGACACCATTTATCTATTTAAAAAAAGTGTCAGGCAACCACAACATAAATACCAGCTTTAATCATGCAACAGAACATCCATACCAATTATTTACAGTGGCCTGGTTAGCTGTGGTATTGTACAATATACCATAAAAACAAATACTGTAATTGCTTTTGTCATAAATGTAAAGTTAAAGGATGACTCAATGCAGTGGAATTACATAATTAACAAATAGATAATGAAAAGACAATGCAATAGCACTTACTCTGAATTTCAAATAAGCAGTAGATTTTTTTTTTCTTTTAAATTTATTTTTTCTCCCATTAGCCAGCCCCCTGTATCATGTGACAGACATCAGCCAATCACAGCCTAGTATACGTATACCATGTGAGCTTGTGCACATGCTCAGTAGGATCTTGTTACCCAGAAAGTGTGAATATAAAAAGACTGTTCAAAATTGGATAATGGAAGTAAATTGGGAAGTGTCTTAAAAATGCTGCTCTTTCTGAATCATAAAAGTTTATTTTGACTTGAATGTCAGCTCATTAACTGCATCAATGTGCAGGGCCTGTGTACCTGACAGATGATTTTTTATCTTATTTTTTACATTGTACAAACCCCAATATCTTTTATTTCTCCTTCCTCTTTGTAATACACATTTACTGCTCGCTTTTATAAGGTCAATGTTCCTTCCTGGTTCAGCCATATATAGTTTTTGGTTTAGGCAAGAGGAGGGCAGATATAATGCATTAGAAGGTCACAGTGTGGCACATGTAAGTGTGGTATAACACTTGGCTGCAAAAATGGAGTCAATAAACAACATTCAACTCTCTCTTTAAACAGATCCCTGAGATGGGCTGTCATTTCCTTTGATATACTTGACATTAGTTTTAAGATTGTAGCCAGTGTCACTGATAAGTATTAAAATAAATACTCTTACTACAAACCATTAAAGTATAAGAATATTTTGTTACTATTATCAGTTGTTAATGTATGATTAGAATGTAATCTACCCATTGATTGCTACACATGAACAACCTGAACAGCTCTACTCCATTACATACTTATAAGTCAGGTCTATCAATGAGGCTGAAGTCAGGGCTTTTGACAAGCTCAAATGTCCCTGGCACACCAAAGATTTATTTCTTATATCACTAGAGATCACATCCAGTGCTTACATTTTGTTAAGGATAATGAACGTAAACATTTATAGAAATTCAATGAATTAAACGGTATCAAAACCATTTGATATGTACATGACACATTAATTCTTGTTCCATTCCCTCTACATAGGATATACTGCTTCCATCACTTTTTCCTGTAATTTAAAGTGAAATGAAGTGTGATTAAAATAGACATATGAAATCCTGGCTGCATAACATGTATCATGGCACCTTTACTTAAAGGGACAGTCTAGTCAAAATTAAACTTTCATGATTCATATAGGGCATGCAATTTAAACAACTTTTATCATCAAATTTGCTTTGTTCTTTTGGTATTCTTTGATGAAAGCTAAACCTAGGTAAGTTCATATGCTAATTTCTAAGCCCTTGAAGGCTGCATCTTATCTCAGTGCATTTTGACAGATATTCACAGCTAGACAGCGCTAGTTCATGTGTGCCATATGGATAATATTGTGCTCACTCCCATGGAGTTACCTACAAGTCAGCAATGATTGGCTAAAATGCATGTCTGTCAAAAGAACTGAGATAAGGAGGCAGTCTGCAGAGTCTTAGATACAAGGTAATCACAGAGGTAAAAAGTATATTAATATAACAGTGTTGGTTATGCACAACTGTTGAATGGGTAATAAAGGAATTATCTATCTTTTTAACCATAAACATTCTGGAGTAGACTATCCCTTTAATTGTAATGTCATTCATCAAAGGGATAAAAAATCTCGAGTTTATCCTTCTCACCCCCACTACTGCCGGCCCACTTTGAACAAAGCTTTTTTTTCTTTTCTAGATGCAACATATTCACTGCTCATCCAATGTTTGTGCAAGCCATAGGCAAGAATTTGATTTACCATCACTTTCATTCTGAAAACGATGGGTTTTCCAATTGCTGTTAAACGTGGAAATGCAGGCTCCAGATTTACACTGCTATATTCCACCCAGTCATAGGCTTCACACTCTAGTGACCCATTTATAACCGTACCTAATTGGTCTCAACTGTGAAAGTTACAACATGGTGCCTACCATTGCTTTATGGATACTAAACCTTTATTTTTTTTATATTTAAACAACGAATTTCATTTTACAGACTATGAAGCCCATTTATCAGGCTCCGGAGCTTGTGGGCCCGTGTTTCTGGCGAGTCTTCAGACTCGCCAGAAACGCAAGTTATGGAGCAGCGGTCTAAAGACTGCTGCTCCATAACCCTGTCTGCCTGCTCTGAGTAGGCGGACAGAGATCGCTACAATTCAACGCGATCGAGTTTGATCGGGTTGATTGACACCTCCTTGCTGGCGGCCGATTGGTCGCCAGTCTGCAGGGGACTGCGTTGCACCAGCAGCTCTTGTGAGCTGCTGGTGCAATGCTGAATACGGAGAGCGTATTGCTCTCCGCATTCAGCGAGGTCTTGCGGACCTGATCCACACTGTCGGATCAGGTCCGCAAGACCTTTGATACATAGGCCTCATTATCTGCATATGATTATTAGGCTAATCTTCTAAAACATTATAATGTCTAGTATTTATTTAGGGGTAAATATCCCATTAAGTATGAAAATGTTCTTGGCAACACAATATTCTATGCAAGCTCATCACTGACATTTATCCCCAGTTGGTAAGGGAGACCAGAAACTTAGATTCGACTTGGCTTTATGGTGTACCCTGAAATTAGTTTGCAAAATCAACTGATATTGTAAATAATGTTAACACATTTTCATACAGATATTTTGCAACACAGCTGTTAATTGTTGATATATGTAGTGGAACATGCAGTTCCTTAAAGTGATAGGTAAAAAAATAAACGTGCATGGTGCATTTCAATACAAAGCATTTTTGCAATATACTTTAAATAGAAAAAGTGCTTCTAGTAGAAGTTTTTTTTTTTTTTTTCAGCGGCATACTCACATATCCTGTGAAGGCCCCTGCACCAGTGAGCAGTAGCTTGGATGACACAGATGATGTCTTCAGAAGCAATACACGCTACTGCCAGCTCTCTAAGTAGGTGAAGTATTTGAAAACTGGTGTATGGGCCCTCACAGGATATGTGCGTTTGCTGCAAAAAAATCTGTAATAACTTTTAGTTGAAGCATTTTGGCTAATAAAAGTATATTGCAATTACATTGTCCTTTCTATCACTATTAAAGGTATCTGTGCATAAACACTTGACTTTTATGTGATCATTCTGTGCCAATACAATGTATATAGTTTACCTTGTAAAGTCTAAAGTTTTGAACTAATTACAGGTAGCCCTCAGTTTACGCCGGGGTTAGGTTACAGAAGGAATGGTTGTAATTTGAAACCGTTGTAAATTGAAACCCAGTTTATAATGTAAGTCAATGGGAAGTGAGGGAGTTAGGTTCCAGGCCCCTCTCAAAATTGGCATAAGTAACACCTAATACATTATTTTTAAAGCTTTGAAATGAAGACTTTAAATGCTAAATAGCATTATAAACCTATACAATAATCACACAACACAGAATATATAATTAAACTAAGTTAAATGAACAAAAACATTTGCTAAACATCATTATAAACCTAATAAAATAATCACACAACACATACTTTACTTTACAGTTCTTTCTATGCATTCCAATCTGGACTGATTTATAGACAGGAAGATCTTGTTCCTTTGCAAGCTGCTCGATAGCTCAGGTCTGGTTAAACTGATTAATTTCAGCTTGCTTGGCTTGCATATATTTGCTGCAACACAAGCGGACAGCTCCACCTACTGGCTATTTTAATCAATGCATTGCTTCTCAATGCTTTTCAATAGCAGTCACATGACTGAAAAAAGGTTGTTATTCTGAAACGGTGCAAATTGAACCGTTGTAAACCGAGGGCCACCTGTACTAATATATGTATATATACATTCATATACAAATATTATATGTGCATTCGTTTAAAAAAAAAAAAAAAAAAAACATTAATTTACATGTTACTATTTTGTTTAAATAAACAATGCTTGAACCAACCATATTTCATGCTGTTTAGGGGTTATAGAAAGTGCAAGTTTATTATTATGCATATAAAAGGAAATTACAGAATAAAAAAAATGAATGACTTGAAGACTAAAAATGTAATTTATTATTCAGCAGGAAACCCTATATATCAATTACCTTCTTTTTACAATTCTGAAGGTATTGTGCAAAATCCTGACCTATTTAAAAGAATAAGTATAATTGTATCATTATAATGCAGAATAGATCAAGGTTTATCAAGCTTTAGAATATCTATTGCCATTCAAACATCTTTTAAAATATAGGGTGGAAACCATCAGCTATTGTAAACAAATGATTAAAAAGGGGGGTGTTCAATGTTCCTTTAAGAAGACAGCAGACAATTTGCATTGTAAGGCAAAGGCCAATGCAAAAAATAAATAAAACTATATTATTTCATAAGTGACTGACTGCCATTCCATTGCTTGCCATTTAGAAATACAGACAGTTACATGTATTCTACTTTTGTAAGGATAAACAATTGTTCACAGCAGTTAATTAGACCAGTGTTTTTCAACCAGTGTGCCGTGAGAGACCCTCAGGTGTGCCGCGGCAGACTGACAACAGTGCGGGGGTGTCCCTCTTTCAAATTTTGAAATATTGGGAGGTATGTGACAGGCTCATCAGGCATCATTTACAACCATGACATTAACATTCATTCACAGACAATCATTATGATTGTTTGTGAATAAATGTCAATATGTCATGTATAGTTTGTAGGAGGCATGGCATGACAGCACAGCACAGTGTGTGTGTGTATATATATATATATCCTGTATTAGGCTACAATGTGTGATTTTGTAAAATGTTGGGATGGTGGTGTGCCACAGGATTTTTTAATGTAAAAAAGTGTGCCACGGCAAAAAAAAAGGTTGCAAATCACTGAATTAGACGATTGCAAAAGCATTTCATTACCTATGCAAGGCTTTCCCAATGTTCTTTTGTAGCATCTGAAATTAGGTTCTAGCACATATACATGGAGATGGAGGGAACACCCAGAATGCACTGAGGCCATTCCCAGGAGTTGCCAATAGATGATGCAGTGACAAAATGTGTTTGAATGTTTAGAAACCCAAAATATCTACTTCATGATTCAGATTGATTATACAATTTTAAAGAAATTTCAACTTTACTTCTACTATCTAATTTGCTTAGTTATCTTGGTATCCTTTGTTGAAAAGCACACCTAGGGACCTACAGTAGCTACTGATTGGTGCTGCACATAAATGCCTCTTGTCATTGGCTTACGAATGTGTTCAGCTAGCTTCCAGTAGTGTATTGCTGCTCTTTCAACAAACGATCCCAAGAGGATGAAGCAAAATTGATCATTAAATTAAATTGGAAATTAAAATGGAAAGTTATTTAAAAATTAGGAAGACCATATTGCTGCTTTAAAAAGGGACACATATGAAAAATACATATGTAAGGATTCTTATACAAATTATTTCTTTAAACAGCCCTGAAAACAGCCCTTACATATGTATTTTTCATGTGTCCCTTTTTAAAGCGGCAATATGGTCACCCTATTAAAAATAGATGCTCTATCTAAATCACGATAGACAAATTTGGGTTTCATGTCCCTTTAAAGGAGCACTACAGTTCATTTATATGCAATTTATTAGTAATTAAACACTGTACAGCAATATACCTGCATATATAATTTTTTTATTTTTTTTGCGGTCTTAGTGCAGTCCAGGGACATACCCTTTGAAAAAAATAGAGCAGGTATCTCAAGATTTGTTCCAGCACACTGCCCCTTGGTTCTATAAACTCATCATCATCGACCCCTTGCTTATCCGTAAAAATATTCAACATTTAGTAAAATTTTAAATTAATTTTTTTTAGTTTCACAAATTAAAATTGTATTATTTTGATACTATCATAAAAGTTTTTTAAAGTTGATAGTCAGTGTGTGAGAGTCTTATATACTAGTAGATATAAATATACTTAAATATTAGTAATTAATTCCCTATACAAAAATGTAGTAATGTGATGGATTGGCTCGATAAAGTGATACCAGTTTCTCAGTGTCTGGTTTTATGTTACTTAGTAGGAATCTTAAATTACCTCGTCTATAAATCTGGAATTATTTTCTTTCCTTGGAGGAGCATAGTTGTACAACTGCACCAATAGACTTTATGGACAATGTATTCTACTTACTAAAGTGTTATGTAGCTGCACACTGCATAGTTTATATCTGGTGACAGAAGACTAAATAACAATCATCAGATGACTTTTTGCAAAGCTACTCAGACAGGCACAACAGGCTTTTGCTATGTTTCCTGCTACTATACATTCATTCTAAACTGTACATTTAATGTTAACAATAGTGCTGATGTACAGCACTGTTAAAATATAGAATGCAAGCCTTCCGTACAAGTGGCTGTAATATGTAGCAGTCAGAGTATAAATTGAGGATAGACCTGAATTATCATAAACGAAAAAGCAAAGAAGTAAAATGTCAAAAAAAAAGCAAGAAAATTGTTTCTCTTTAGACACGTAGATTAAAATGCAACTAATGATCATTGATCTTAAGGGCACCCACAAGCATCATCTTCCACTCATTACCTACTAGTGCCCCATATGGTAATCCCAGTGCCACCTTCTACTTCTCATGCCTATCAGTGCCCCCTTAAGTAATTCCACCCCCCAGGGGGCAGTACCTCTCACTATGGTAACTACTGCGTGAGAGTATGATATCTCCTATGTCATTTAGGGCCAGATATAAATGTGCTCCTGCAATGATCCAGCAATCGCTGAGTTGTCTGCTGCAGAGTCATGGTCTTAATTTTTTTTGCTGTGCATGTCAGGCTCTCTAGTGGTAAATTACTGGAAAAGAGTATACTCGGTAGGTTTTTTTACTACATGTAATTCAATTTTTGTTTTATGGGTGGGTTAATTTTTTAAGTTTTAGTCCTTTAAAATCCTATATAAATAACTGATAATATATAGTAGAGTCACAAATGTATCTCTTTCAGCAAAACTGTGCATTTTGCTAGGTATAATACACTGTGGTATTCATTAAAGTTACATTGCGGCAACAGTGCACATATTGCTTCAGATAATGCATCATGTTTCTTTTATTACATGCAGAAAAATATACACTGCGTTCACATAGGACTCAAACTTGCCATTCTTTATATTGCAGATGAGGACATATAGAGGATTAGTGTAGACAGGAAGTACTGGTTGGGCGTAATGATTTCCTCAAGCATTAGGTTTGACAAGCCTATACTGCTCCATAAACATATCTTACTGGCGTATGTTCCAATTTTCATTACTGCAACTAATTCCACTTAGTTTAAAAAACTAGCGAGGGCATTCGGCAGCTTTGTTAGCCTACAAATGCAGAAGAAGGTGGCCGCTATTGCTATTTTCGGTGCTGGATTGATTCTTGTGAAAGATTATCACTCTAAACTTTGTGCAAATCCAGATCTTAGTCTAGGGATCTTTCACAAGCTTAAATCCAGTACCGAAAATAGCTGAAATCCATGAGCGGCTGCCCACTTCTGCATTCGGCAGCTAACAAAGCTGCCGAATACCCATACCTATAAAAAACAGATTTGTCATTAATATGTGTGCATATTACTTCTATAAATGCTATACATTTTTCTTAAATAAACACATTTTCAAAATGGAAATATTGGTATGCTAGCCCGCAAGCTGCTTAAACTCAATCTAGAATGTTACTATCCGAGCGATTCTTCACACTAAGGTTACGGACAGTGCAAGTTATTATGTATACAGTATTTGAAAGGTATCTGAAAGTGAAGCTGAAATTTTATGTTGGTTTGGATTAACAAAACAGTTTTAAGGGGACATTATCATACTAAAATAGGTCATAATTACTCAAATATCAAATCTACTGTCATTTGTATAGTGGTTAATATTATCAACATGGCTGTAAGTTTAATAATGTCCCCTGAGGTTGTAAGCTTGGCATTGAGAGTAGGAATGTTCTTTCCTTAAACTTATATTGAAGGCAAGATGATACTGAACTACAACATATAATCCAATACTCTTTACAATACTGCAAACACATCTCTTTTATTCACACCTGTCATATGGAGCCTACATAGGCAAATTAAATACATATGGACATTAGAATTTAAAAGATGTATTTCACCAAGAGTTATTTGCAATATTAATTATGTTGTGCCTCTGTAACCTTTTTGAATCTAGGTTAATGTATTGCTATGATGTGCTGGGGAGGTGGAGACTCAATGCATACAAGTCTACATATTTCCAATAGGAGAAAGGAATGCAAATTATGAACAACACAAAATATCTGCTTCCGCCTGCTTGAAATGAATTGAAAACAAATAAGTGATCATAATAAAACAAGCTGGTAGTTGATATTGAGGCTGAGTAAAGTGTAAATATAACCAAACTAAAGGACTGTGTTATGTGTCATTGACAAAACATTGTGAAGAAATAGTAATATATGCTTACTGCTGGTGTTGCCAATTCCCGAGTCTAATAAAAAAAACTGCACCATATTTACTATAAATATATATTTTCTTTCTGTATTCACAATATTTTGACTTTTAATCAGCTTTTGTTACAAGCCTTAATATGTAAATAAAGCACACATTTATCCAACTGTTGTGCAAGATTTTTTTTTTTTAATTGCTCTACTGTTAGACAGCAGTGTAATTGTATTCCAGCTCAATAGCAATTAAACATATCTTGTGCCACAAGTAGTTTTTTTGTGTGTTTTTTTTATTCTAACAAATTATTATAAACATGCCTGCCTTTGGAAAGCATTATATAAATAAAAAAAGTATTTGTAAAATTGATTAATTATCTTGAAATTAATAGTGGAGTCTTGCCAAAAAACTCTTTAAAAAAAATACTTTACAGATTGCTAAACCATAAACGTGTCTCCAGACGGAAATCACATACTGTGGCAATGTTATATCTGAATTACTTCGGAATAGGGTGCAGATTCTCTGTACAGGCTAGGCACAATTTGTAACAAAATATTCCAAAGCTATGTGAAAGGGATGGTGTGTGTTACAGGATAATGGGCAAATATATACATATATATATATATATATATATATATATATATATATATATATATATATATATATATACAGGGAGTGCAGAATTATTAGGCAAGTTGTATTTTTGAGGATTAATTTTATTATTGAACAACAACCATGTTCTCAATGAACCCAAAAAACTCATTAATATCAAAGCTGAATAGTTTTGGAAGTAGTTTTTAGTTTGTTTTTAGTTATAGCTATTTTAGGGGGATATCTGTGTGTGCAGGTGACTATTACTGTGCATAATTATTAGGCAACTTAACAAAAAACATATATATACCCATTTCAATTATTTATTTTTACCAGGGAAACCAATATAACATCTCAACATTCACAAATATACATTTCTGACATTCAAAAACAAAACAAAAACAAATCAGTGACCAATATAGCCACCTTTCTTTGCAAGGACACTCAAAAGCCTGCCATCCATGGATTCTGTCAGTGTTTTGATCTGTTCACCATCAACATTGCGTGCAGCAGCAACCACAGCCTCCCAGACACTGTTCAGAGAGGTGTACTGTTTTCCCTCCTTGTAAATCTCACATTTGATTATGGACCACAGGTTCTCAATGGGGTTCAGATCAGGTGAAAAAGGAGGCCATGTCATTAGATTTTCTTCTTTTATACCCTTTCTTGCCAGCCACGCTGTGGAGTACTTGGACGCGTGTGATGGAGCATTGTCCTGCATGAAAATCATGTTTTTCTTGAAGGATGCAGACTTCTTCCTGTACCACTGCTTGAAGAAGGTGTCTTCCAGAAACTGGCAGTAGGACTGGGAGTTGAGCTTGACTCCATCCTCAACCCGAAAAGGCCCCACAAGCTCATCTTTGATGATACCAGCCCAAACCAGTACTCCACCTCCACCTTGCTGGCGTCTGAGTCGGACTGGAGCTCTCTGCCCTTTACCAATCCAGCCACGGGCCCATCCATCTGGCCCATCAAGACTCACTCTCATTTCATCAGTCCATAAAACCTTAGAAAAATCAGTCTTGAGATATTTCTTGGCCCAGTCTTGACGTTTCAGCTTGTGTGTCTTGTTCAGTGGTGGTCGTCTTTCAGCCTTTCTTACCTTGGCCATGTCTCTGAGTATTGCACACCTTGTGCTTTTGGGCACTCCAGTGATGTTGCAGCTCTGAAATATGGCCAAACTGGTGGCAAGTGGCATCTTGGCAGCTGCACGCTTGACTTTTCTCAGTTCATGGGCAGTTATTTTGCGCCTTGGTTTTTCCACACGCTTCTTGCGACCCTGTTGACTATTTTGAATGAAACGCTTGATTGTTCGATGATCACGCTTCAGAAGCTTTGCAATTTTAAGAGTGCTGCATCCCTCTGCAAGATATCTCACTATTTTTGACTTTTCTGAGCCTGTCAAGTCCTTCTTTTGACCCATTTTGCCAAAGGAAAGGAAGTTGCCTAATAATTATGCACACCTGATATAGGGTGTTGATGTCATTAGACCACACCCCTTCTCATTACAGAGATGCACATCACCTAATATGCTTAATTGGTAGTAGGCTTTCGAGCCTATACAGCTTGGAGTAAGACAACATGCATAAAGAGGATGATGTGGTCAAAATACTCATTTGCCTAATAATTCTGCACTCCCTGTATATATATATATATATATATATATATATATATATATATATATATATATATCCTGTGAGTAACTATATTTATAACAAAATTGTAATTATAGGTAATACCAAAAAGATCATGTATTCTATTTAACTTATTCAATTTTCTCTTGACTTATTCAATTTTCTAGTATAAAGCAATTTTTTTTTTTGCAATATAGAATTCTTTTCCAGGATGATGTACTATGCAGTAGTGAGTTTATGTTTCCAAAAACCACACTTACAAAACATTTGAATAAACTAGGAGAACAAATACATGCTCTACTTTAATATGGCTTCAAAATGCTGTTTTGATTTAACATTCCTCTATTAAGAATAATAAATCAAAATACTCAATGGATAAAAAATACTCTGGACTAGATTACAAGTGGAGCGCTATTTATTGCTCCTGTTTTTGTGGTAACTGCTCTCGACAAAAATTGGGAAAAAAACTAACACTCAAAAAGTCACGCAAACCTGATCACATTTTCTCAAGTGCGCTAAATCGACATGAAGTATTAATATAGGTATAGATATATACAGATATATATAGGAATATTTATTTATAAGTATTTAGAACATATTCCCCTATGTGAAGAACATTGGAATGTGAAACATTTACACTAAAAACACAGTATAACACTTTATTAAATATAAATTTGATTTTAAATGTATTCAGCTACTTAACTGCAAAGGGCTGCAATGCACTATATGTCTATACATGGGTACATATGTACATATGTATTAAATGTGTATATATGTCTGTAAATGCATATATACACATATAAATTCATTAAAGGGATACTAAACCCACATTTTTATTTCATGATTCAAATAGAGCATGCACATTTAGGCAACTTTTTAATATATTCCTTCTATCAATTTTTCTTTGTTCTCTTGCTATCTTTATTTAACAAGCAGGAATTTAAAGTTTAGGAGCCAGCCCATTTTAGGTTCAGCACCATGGATAGCACTTGCTTATTGTTGGCTACATTTAGCAAATCAATAAGCAAGCATAACCCAGGTTCTGAACCAAAAAATGGGCCGGCTCTTAAGCTTTACATTCCTGCTTTTTAAATAAAGATAGCAAGACGAAAAATTGGTAACAGAAGTAAATTAGAAAGTTGCTTAAAATTGCATGCTCTATCTGCATCATGATAGAAAAAATGTGGGTTTAGTGTCCCTTTAAATACACACACACACACACACACACACACACACATATATATATATACATACATACACAGATTTAGACATGTATATGTATGCATCTCTGTTTTAAAGCCCTTTGCAGTTCTTTTTTTTGTAACACATGAGACTATCTTTGAGCCCTTAAAACTTTTTAATTATTTTTTTCCAATAATTTGTATTAGATGGTGTTATTATGAGTGTAACTCTTCTGTTAAATGTAATTTTGATGCATTTTGTGCAACTTTTTATTCTGGCATAACAGTTACCCAGACATCTGAGGTTGCATTATCCTGACAAGAGTTAAATTAAATTGCGCTCAATTGAATGCATTTACTTTCAACTTGTAGTAAGTGTGCTGCTCCTAACGTAACTCCGATAACGCTTCCGCTCAACAGTTAGCGTGCCACTCGTAATAAAGCCCTCAGTTGGCAGTCTTCCTAGAGTTGTACCTTCTGTCATGTAGGCTACTAGAAAGTTCTAATACCGTACGGTAGCCCTTGTCCATTATAAGCATTTTGCTTAACTATGTTTCATACCATTTTTAAGAAAAAAGCTGGTTTGTTAATTATTGGAAAGGCATATTTTATTAAACTAATATTCACATACTATCAAGGTTTATAAAACGTTGTAACATTTAAAAAAGACAATGGAAGAAATAATTAAACATGCCTTGACTTTTTAAACTACAAATTAGTTGTTATTTCTTGCAGTTCTCTCTGAAAATACCGGAGAGCGATTATCTTGTCTGCAATCACAGCTAGGCACTGTGTTTTGGGTCAGTGCACTGATAGAATTGCTGGTGTCAGCCCTATAAGCAGTACTGTCAGCTTCCTACTCTGTGGGGAACTGCTGTCAGTACGCTAAATGTAGTTTCACAACAGAACAATTAATTTGAAGTTGTAAAATTTACTTCTTCTCTTTATATATACTGTTCTGATTTAACATTTTGCTATAAAGAATATATAGACATTTAATTTTAAAAATAAATGAGCAGGGAGTTAAATTATTATCAGCTAACACAGTGCCACCCCTTGCTCTTGTGCCTTTCAGTTACACCAGACAAACAAGTTCAGGGTGATTTAAGTCATATAGATTTATTTAAACTACAACTTATTTGTTTAACTTGTAGTGAAGCCTTAGTTCTTTTGTTTAATATAGTAGCAAGATTGTAGGTAAAGTAGTACTAATGGTAAGTACCTATAAGTGCCAAATAGTTTTGTAATCAACAAGCACCTGTTAGGGGGGCAATATAGCACTAAGGAGACTCATAGAAAAATGAGTTACAAAGTATGTAACAAAAAAGGGTGCTTTACCCTTACAATTGTATAGGAGAATCTCTCACTGAATAATACAGGAACGATTGTTTAACCATTCATACTTTATCTTTATTGGTTTAACTATTCAATCATACACGTTTAAAAACACTTAAACTCTCTAGATATCAATACATAGCATAGGTGTGTGAATAATACCTCTGAGAATCATGTATCTATATGTGAAACATTATACTTGGTTTGTATAATATCAAGCAGTCAGATACAAACAATATCTTTTGTAGCCGGCTATTAATAAATTCAGAAATAACGCTGAAATAAATGAATGAACTAAGACTCTGTATTTCTTAGTGTCTGTTCGCTATACCTTTAGTGATAGGCTAATATTCCTCTTAATAATCCCTTATGAATTATTAAACTACTATAAAATATTAACACACAATCACTAGCTTAATTAAACTACCTGCAAGGACATAACTCACAAAGTCTTGCTTCAAGCAATGCAACTTTTATTACAATGAGGCTATATAAACATTAATACAATATACAGATTAACTATACATGTACATCACTGAATTAAACATCAATATACATATGCCCATTCTATTATATATATATATATATATATATATATATATATATATATATACATATACACAGTACTGATGTAGCATCAATATCACACTAATACATGTGCCCATTCTATGTGAAAGTACATGGTGTGTCTGTAATGGTCGTCTCAGTAAGAAGTACTCACGTGGGGTTATCAGAGCAAAATCTAAAAGACAAGAGAGATAGAAGCTTGTGTGTGTGGAGGGACTTTATTGTAAGTTGTTCATGCCTCCCCCAATGATGAGGTGACTCATATGCAACCCCCCTTTGTCATGTCCAGGTATATGATTACAGCCATGCCATGCGATTGGGGAAAGGGTATATGGTCACACAAAGGGTCTCTATATTTCACTTAAACCAGCTGGTCATAAATAATTAGCAGATAGGGCCTGGTAATGTGATATTTCGACATTCCAGTATCTGAATGAGGAGTTAACTCCTTCCTGACCACACATCTGAGTTCTTACAGTGATATGCCATATATTACCACTTCCTGACTACATCTGAATTCAGATTATGCCATTATTACATTCCCCCATATTGGCAATGGAGATTTCCGTGCCCTTCCATTCCAATGGTTGTTTTATATGAGTGAATCTGATGGAAGATTCCTAACCCCACCTATGTGTGATGGCCATATTAGTGTACTAAGGATGCTTCCATTCGCATATCATAATATAAGTGATATACACGTGCAATTAATGATTTTAAATAACAACACATACAAATTTGAATAATTATACATAATATAGAAATAAATAATATGATTATAAATGGATGTATGAACAGATTTCCCAACGCAGAACCCCATGATGACTGTTGCGAAAAGGAATTTGCTAGGTTTTGCCAACAGGTAGAACTTGACATCTCTGTAAAAGTATGTTCAATTCTTTGTAGTTCCTGTTCCTGATGGTAAAAATTTACATGAACACGTTCCCCAAAATTTTTAAGATGTTCCAGTAACACAGAATCTTTTTGCAATAAGGTTACCCATTTTTGCCAAGGTGTATCATCTATTAATATTGGTGTTATGAGTGGAGCCCCCAAAGTAGCGTTATATGTGAGTAATTGTGGGACAGCGAAGTTAAACTGTAGTGAACTTATCCTCACAGGGTACCCAGTAATACAATAAATCCCTGGTGTGATTTGTTTCCTTGAATTACACTTGTCAAACCACACATGCACCTCATCTTTAGGCTTCAAAGAAACAAAACACACCTTTCCTTGTCCTAATGGAAATATCATATCTTGGGGATTAACTTTCTCCACAAAACCATTGCAATATGAGTGATTATGCCAGCAGGAATCAAAAATTATTCTTGCCTGGTTGGGTAGACATAAAACTTTAGAAGGAGACCTTATGCAGCCAGACATGTCTACCTGTTCCATATGGGAACCATTCCATATAAAACTTGGAAACTCTAACTCATGATGTAAAATATGAGATTCTGTGAGAGGTGTTCCTAGTGAAAACAAATGATAAACATTCTGATAGGTACCACTAGTGGGCACAAGTGAAGTAGTCCTGCATATATTTTCCCTGCAACCTAACCAACTGTTTAACCATAATTCTTTGTGTTCTGATGCAAAATTGTTAACAACAGACTACTCCCACCATCCCAAAGGTGTATGGTTATTTTCCATAGCCTGTGCTATTAATTTAAAGTCAGTTGATAATTCTGTTTGCATGGAAATACACACAAAATCCGAGAATACTTCCCTTACCCTACTAATTAAGCCTATCAGTATTTCCTCTGTATGTTGAATGGCAGGACCCTGAACCTGAATGACTGTCTGTGTCAGTGTCTCTACCAGGGTGTTTATCATTTGTTGTGTATGAATCCCTTTTGCATTTAACATCCCCTGAGACTGTAAGGTTGTTGTTAAGCTGGATATGTCAATGTAATTTACCACCCCTAACCCTGTTCCCACACCTCCCAAAACTGTATCCACAATATCCCTCCTAGTCCTTCTCCTAGTACCTTCTGCCCACTTAACTAATGCTTTTTCCATAGTGGCAGTAATTCTGAAACAATTTTGGTAATGTGTGGAAACTAGCTAATCTATTATATGTAATGGTTAAAGTAGAATAGATCAAGGGTGCAAAAGTAGTTGTTTCCTTTTTTGATCTATTCTTAAGTATACTTCAATCCCTCCACCAAAGTTGGAAGCTGTGACTCTCCAATTAATCCCCTCTCCAATTTGTTGTTCAAATATAACCTTGGTTATATTATAGTTATCACCATTTATAGTGTGAATAGGATTAGCAAATGTTGTAGACACAGAAATACCTTCTCCCACCAGACCTACAGTCCATTTTCCCCAAGCCACCCACTTACATTCCCATTCCACTTTATTACCCTGATTGACTCTCCAAAAAACAGTTAAATTGTCTTGATGTTTTTCAGCAAATATTTCAACCCTCCCACCCGCATTTAAAGTCAATTTTCCCAAACAATCATTGTTAAGGTCTTGAGAACTCCAGAAGCTTGTCCATCCTCTGATGGTGTTGCTAGAGCTCCATCTACAACTCCTTGTGAGGTTGGTGATTGAAAGTTCATTACAGTCACAAATTGGAAGTTTTTGCAATAGCACCCACACAAATACAAAGAGGTTGGTGGCGATCATTCCTCTCAGGTTCCACATAATGAATTCTGTCAAAAATATTAAGAGAATATCAGTTCTTAGAAGAACTATCTACTGCTGGGACAACTGTCCCTTTATACAATTTACATTGGTCAACATGGACCCATTTGTAACCTGACTGCCTTCTGGTTTTCACAGGGGTTGATCTTTCTATTTTAATTACAGTATTACCCAATTTGTCCAAAATCCTTTAAGGCCCTTCCCAATTTGCATTTCAGGGATAATTTTTGCGAATTTTTTAAATCATGATCAATCCCCCTTCTCAGAGTTTGAGGTGTAGATGAAAATTTACAATCTGTTGGGGCCATTTTAGAGGCTGCATAAATTAGCAGTGAGCTCAACTGCTCCTGAATTTTGGAGAGATATTGATCTCTAGACACAGATTCTCTCAAGGGGGTAGACAATTGTGGTTCACCTGGGTGGCCTAATGCCATCTTTCTCCCTGTCATGAGCTCATAGGGAGAACCCGTGGTAGCATTTGATGGTGTGGCTCTAATAGCCATTAGGTTTGACCCATGATTTACCATACTGGGAAAGCATTTTGGACAATTTTGTTTTTAATGTGTGATTCATGCGCTCAACTATACCAGAGGATTGTGGATGATATGGTACATGAAATCTTGTCTGTATTCCCAGTAGGGCACAGAGATTTTGCATTACCTGACCTGTAAAATGTGTACCCCTGTCTGATTCAATTAGTGTTGGAAAACCCCATCTTGAGAAAACATGTTCCCACAGTGCTCTGGCAGTAGCCTGTGCAGTATCACAATGAAGTGGAATAGCCTCAACCCATTTTGAGAAAATATCTACAATTACTAGGGCATACCTGAGACCCCCCTTTGACAGTGGAAGTGGGCCTAGAAAATCAATTTGGATATCTTTCCAAGGGCCATCTGCTACTGGTATTCTCTGGAGAATGGGTCTCTGACCTTTAGAACGTGGATTTATTGGAGCACAAATTAAACACTCTTGTACACATTTTAAGCAGGTTTCTGCTAAATCTGGCCAATGACATTTTTTCCTTAAATGGTACTCTAATGCACTTTAAAAGATAATATGTTTGCTGTGTTATAGGCCCTGCAAATGGCTTGGGACCACAAAAAACTATTTAGCTTGTGGAACAGTGGGATTGGAATAACATATTAACTCATTACAAATTGGATAACCATTTGGGAGTGTTTGCTGTTCCTGTAACAGAGGGGAGAGGTTTGGATCTTTAGCTTGTTCTGTTTGCAAATCAGGTACCCCTGGATCTATCATTGTAATCTTTGCTATGTGTGCCATTGTATCTTTAGATGCAACATGCTCTCTCCATGCTCCCTGTGTCTCACTGTCATTCTTATCTGATTGCCATGCTTCCTCATCTAAAGCTGCCTGTTTGGCTAACATTTCCATATGTGCATTTCATTGTGAATGTTCATCTGTGAAATGTGTGTGTGCCTTAACTTTAACAATGGCTGACTGCAATGGGTGCTGTGTTCCCCAATCTACCAATTTCTTAAGGGCTTGAACATGTGGCAATGGTTTGCCTGCTGAGTCTACCATTCCCCTTAGATTCCAAATTGGTAAGTACTCTGTCAGTGATCTGGTAACATAGGCACTGTCCCTATATATACAAATGTCCTGTGTGTCAAACTTGTGGCAAGCCATAGAAATGGCTTCTAATTCTGCTCTCTGTGATTGGGGTAGCATAAATTTAAGAGCTAATTGTTGAGAGGGGACCCAAATAGCAAAACCAGTATTAAATCCTGCCAAAATCTTAAACCATCTACATAGATTTGTAAATCTTGGAGAGAAATTTTGCCCCTGAACAATTTATGAGGTGATTCCCTGTGTGTGAATGTCTCTGTGCAGTCATGGGGTTCCCCCTGAGTGTGCATTAGTTGGGGTAATGTGTATTTTGCATTGTGTTGTACAGTGATGTCACGATGTTGCAAATCTATTAACCACCTAGTCACTCTTTGTGTTGAAACCCAACTTAATGATTTTTTCCAACAACAATTTTATAGGTGTGTGTGGTGTTTGGAGGATGAGCTTCCCAAATCCCACTATATGCTCAGTAGCCTGAATTGACCAATGCACCCCTAACACAGCCTTGATACATGAGTCATATCCTTTCTCTACTGGAGTAAAAAGTCTGTAAAAATAGCCAACAGGCCTCCATTTTTCACCCTTCTCCTGCAGTAGGGCTGTGGAAATAGAAATGTCAGATGTGTATGTTTGTAGAGCAAAAGGGGCCTCCCTCTTCACTGTGGCAAGGGCAGGGGCTGATGCTAAACCTTCCTTTAACAGTTTTAATGCTTCCTCATGTTCTACACTCCAAGGAATTTTCCCAACATCCTCCCCTTTCAAAAGATCATAGAGAGGTTTTGCTTTTTCAGCAAACCCTTCAATGAAATCACGAGAAAAAATTACCAAGCCTTAAAATTGTTCTAAAGGACTGCCTATGCAAAGGTCTGGGCACCTGAAGTATGGCTGATACTCATTCTCTAGTAGTGCATCTTGTACCCATTTGGATTGATACTCCCAAAAATGTCACCTTTTGTCTCATTAATTATACTTTTGAAGTGTTTAACTTGAGGCCAGATTCAGCAATAAACTCAAACAGTTCATTCAGCTGCTCCAAATGTTCCTCTACTGTCTCTGTTTGTAACAAAATATCTTCTACATACTGTCTTTCTGGGACTGAGAATGTTTTTAATACCTCTGCTAATGCTTGGTGAAAGTATGATGGAGAATTATGAAAGCCCTGAGGGAGAGAATTGAAGCAATATTGCGTGTTAGCAAAGCAAAAAGCAAACTTATATTGGCACTCTGGGGCTAGTCTGACACTCCAAAAACCATTACTTTTATCCAGAATGGAATACCACCTACATGTGGCACTCAATTTGGATACAACTTCAGGAGTAGAAGCAACTACATTTGTAACAGGTGGGGTAACTTTATTCCCCATACAAAAATCAGCAGTTAACCTCCAAGTATTATTCACTTTCTTCATTGGCCAAAAAGCAGAATTATTAGAGGAGGAACATTTTCTAATTATTCCTTGGCTTTCAAGCTGACTATTAATTTGCCTCACAGGTTCAATAGCTTCTGCTGAAAAACGATACTGTCTTTGTGGAGTGGGGTCAGGGCCTACAATATTGATTTCAATGCCTTTTAATATGCCACAATCATTCTTATGTTGAGCCCATATGTCAGGGAAATCCATGACCAATCTCTTCAAATGAGAGTGACTTTCAGTATCTGGCCACACCCTTTCTGAAGGAATTGATGCAATGGATGCTATATGACTGATGTAAGAGTCATCTAATATAACAGGCTTTCTCCCTCTAGTATCCCTCCACAAAACATTGTTACACAGGTCCACTATCATCCCTTCTGATCTCATTATATCAGCACCAAGTATTGTACCCTCTGTGTTTTTGCTCTGCCAAATGGGAATTTCCTTAGTCCACTGATTGCCTAGTGTCATAGTCACATTTGGGATATGGGATACTTGGGACTGGGATCCCCCAAGTCCCACAAGAAATGTCTGACTTGTCCCCTGTGGGGGACTTAATGGTAAGTCTGTCAGAGTCACTGAAGCTCCTGTGTCTATGAGAAGTTTTGTGCAATGGCCCTCAATCACACCATAGACACAGGGACGTCCAGAATGATCCCTAAAGGTGTTACATATAGGGACTATGTCATCCAGGGCCTGAGGTAGTCAGTCAGAGCAGGATATCAGAGGATAATTCTTTTCATAATTCTTTTCATGATATCCCACTTCCCTCCCCCTACAGTTATCAATCTCAAAGCCTCATATGCTAGGCCAAACAGATTAGTACCAGGCCTAAGCTTTGGGGTGTATTCCTGTCCTGTTTTATCTGGGGGCTTAAGCTTGTTATTTTTCCCTACCCAATTCTGTCCATAGCTTTCCTTTGGAGGTGCAGAGGGATGTAATCTTTCCTGCCCTCCCTCAGTTTCCTTCTGAATCCTCTTTAAAAATATGCAATCTGTGCCCATATTTATTGCAATAATGGCAAGTACCTTTAAAGGGACCCTCTGAATATTTTTGTTTCCCTTCATTAGTGGTTACCACAGCAATCCTATGTTGCCCTGTGTTCCTTTTCTTTAGAATGTTTTGCCTAGCCTTACCTATAATAGATAACACATCCTCTAGTGTATTCTTTTCCTCAGCCATCATTTGTGTGCTAGGGTCAAAGTATGTGAATTTTTTAATTAAATATTGCAACATATCATGGTTCTCTGTTCTGGTGTCTGTTCTAGTGAAATTCTATGTGTCTAAATATTTGTTCAAATTTAGCTGCAAATACTCATGGGTCATCATTTAATGCTATTTGCATTACAGAGTGACTGTCTAAATCTCTACTCCCTGTGACTAGTTTACAAACTGCTTTTAATCAGTCCCCATCTGAACCCCATTTATCCTCCTTAAACCAATCTGTGTTCAAAATAACTGGGCCTGCAACTGGTGATTGTAATCTAGCCACAATGCTGCCTGGAAGCCAAATCTTTAACGTTATACATGCTTCTTTAGGAGAAAGCATGTATTGTTTTATTGCAGACTCAAAATTTGACATGTTAGTAAATAAATCTGTTTTTACATCATACACTGGAAAGAGGGGTTTTAACTTCACCAGTTGTCTCATTACTTTATCTCTATCTTGGTTTTTAATGGTAGTTGTTACCAGGGATGGTGTTCCAGGAGAGGTGGTAGAGAAAAGTAAATTTTGCGATTGAGTTAAATTTCTTCCCCTGGATCTTAAACTGGGTGTTAGTGATAAAGTATCTGTTTGGTGTTCTGGACTTAATATTCTTGGCTAAGTTTTCTGTGGAGTTAGTATGGGAATGTGTGTGCTCTCTGTATTTTGTGTGTGATCAAATCTTTCCTCACTGTGTGGAATAGGCACCCTCCCCCCATCAACATGTGGACTTCGCACCCTCCCCCCATCAACGTGCCCCATCTTCCTCAGAAGTAGATGGATTATCCTGACCTAATACTGCGATCGGGGTTAAGTTTGCAAGCCCCTGTCTCAATGAAGCTATAAGTTGGCCTCTCGCGTCATAATTTTCTTCTAAAGTATTAATAAATTCTGCATTCACACCACACATGGGACAGTTCTCATCTAATGTGTTACAATTGATCTCTGTTAACATGGCTATTGGGGGAGAATGTTCAGAGATTGCTCTATTCATTTGGTCTTTGATTACTAACAACATTTTCATACAATTTTGTAACTTAGATTTTTCTTTTGTTAAACAAAACCTCTTTTTATCAATAAGCTTATTTTCATTCTCACATTGCAACCATAAAACTTTCAGTCTTTTAACTATATTAGTGTTTTCATCAATAACAGGCTCAAATCAGAGTCACGTCCTGCGCGATATGATTTTCTCTGTGTCCGGTTCGACTGATCCCTAGGTATTCACCTAATTGCCTCTTGAATCTAGTCCTGACCAGGTACTTATTGCTGAAGCGCTCATGCAAAAACAGTATAGCAACAGAAAAACTAGGTTAAATTTTCGTCCAAAAAAATCACACTTGTATTATAAAAAGAACATGGATTTGTCCCCCCCCCCTTTAAAACAAGTGTAGTTGGTAAGAAAATTATCGCTGGGGCTCGCCAATGAAATAAATGAATGAACTAAGATTTTGTATTTCTTAGTGTCTGTTTGCTATACCTTTAGTGATAGGCTAATATTCCTCTTAATAATCCCTTATGAATTATTAAACTACTATAAAATATTAACACACAATCACTAGCTTAATTTAACTACCTGCAAGGACATAACTCACAAAGTCTTGCTTCAAGCAATGCAAATTTTATTACAATGAGGCTATATAAACATTAATACGATATGCAGATTAACTATACATGTACATCACTGAATTAAACATCAATATACGTATGCCCATTCTATCATATATATATATATATATATATATATATATATATATATATATATATATATTACTGATGTAGCATCAATATCACACTAATACATGTGCTCATTCTATGTGAAAGTACATGGTGTGTCTGTAATGGTGGTCTCAGTAAGAAGTACTCACGTGGTGTTATCAGAGCAAAATCTAAAAGACAAGAGAGATAGAAGCTTGTGTGTGGAGGGACTTTATTGTTTTTCATCCCTACCCCAATGATGAAGTACACACAACAAGTGAAAGTATGTACAATAAGAAAATATAGAACTTATTCTTCAGCAGCAAAATAAAGAACTCCCTGATAAAGTAACATATATTATCGTAACCAACATGAATAAGTTTGCAACATGTAACAGAGAATAGCATAAGGCTTTAAATGAACAATGTATCCCCATTGGATGCCTAACTAAACATGATTGACATGCAATCCTACCAATCAGAATCAAAATAATTCCTTATGATCATCCAATCCCACACATAAAGTGGGACTTATGAACCAGTAAATAGATTTACCAAACAGCCGGCGTGTAACCCCTTTGAGGAAGCGTGAGCGAAACACCTGTCAGGGGTCTGGCTTCAGAGAGTACATACTCTCGTTTTTTAACCACTTACTATCCATGATAATTGTTGATTGCAATAATTTTTGCCAATAGCTTGTAAGAGTGTGTTATATTCTGAGATCAGACGTTATGCTATGATAGTGAAACAAGTCAGTTAAACGTTAATCTATTACACTGGACAGCTGTGCTAAAGTTAACTGTGTAAGCAAGGATTTTATAATTACAGATAGAGTATTAGCTAGATAGCTTTAATCTCGTAAATTCGTAATCTGACATCTCACATATTAACAGGTCCTCTCTTTACAAAGTTATTTCTGAATTTATTAATAGCCGGCTACAAAAGATATTCACCTAGATTGCGAGTTTTGCGTTAACAGGGGTGCGGTGCTAATGAGCAGTTTAAGCTCACCGCTCATTTGCAGACAACGCTGGTATTACGGGTTTTTAGAAACCCGCCGTTAGCCGCAAACAAGTGAGCGAAGAGCAAAATTTAGCTCCACATCTCACCTCAATACCAGCGCTGCTTACGGTAGCGGTGAGTTGGTAAAACATGCTCGTGCATGATTTCCCAATAGGAATCAATGGGGGAGAGTCGGCTGAAAAAAAACTCTGCAGAAAAGCAGCATTCAGCTTCTAAGCAGCCCCATTGATTCCTATGGGGAAATACTTTTTATGTCTACACCTAACACCCTAACATGAACCCCAAGTCTAAACACCTCTAATATTACACTTATTAACCCATAATCTGCCGCCCCCGACATTGCCGACACCTACATTATATTATTAACCCCAAATCTGCCGCTCTGTAAACCGCCGCCACCTACATTATACTTATGAACCCCTAATCTGCTGCCCCCAACATCGCCGAACCCTACATTATATTTATTAACCCCTAATCTCCCGCCCCCAATGTCGCCGCAACCTAACTACATTTATTAACCCCTAATCTGCCGCCCCCGTTGCCACCACTATAATAAAGTTATTAACCCCTAAATCTAAATCTAACTTTAAGCCTAACCCCCCTAACTTAAATTTAATTTAAATAAATCTAAATAAAATTAATACAATTCAATAAATTATTCCTATTTAAAACTAAATACTTACCTATAAAATAAACCCTAAAATAGCTACAATATAACTAATAGTTACATTTGCCTAGATTATGAGTTTTGCGGTAACAGGGGTGCGTTGCTAACAAGCCTTTTTTTTTTTAACGCTACCTTAAGATAACGCTGGTAGTACAGGATTTTTTCAACTCGGCGTTAGCCGCAAAAAGGTGAGCGTAGAGCAAAATTTAGCTCCACATCTCACCTCAATACCAGCGTTGCTTGCGGTAGTGGTAAGCTGGCTAAACGTGCTCGTGCACGATTTCCCCATAGGAAACAATGGGGCTGAGCCGGCTGAAAAAAAACCTAACACCTGCAAAAAGCAGCGTCCAGCTTCTAATGCAGCCCCATTGATTCCTATGGGGAAACAAAAGTTATGTCTACACCTAACACCCTAACATGAACCCCGAGTCGAAACACCCCTAATCTTACACTTATTAACCCCTAATCTGCCGTCCCCAACATCGCCGACACCTGCATTATAATTATTAACCCCTACTCTGCTGCTCCGGACACCACCGGCACCTACATTATCCCTATGAACCCCTAATCTGCTGCCCCCAACATCGCCGAACCCTACATTATATTTCTTAACCCCTAATCTGCCCCCCCCCAATGTCTCCGCAACCTAACTACATTGATTAACCCCTAATCTGCTTCCGCCTACGTCGCCGCCACTATAATAAAGTTATTAACCCCTAAACCTAAGTCTAACCCTAACACCCCTAACTTAAATTTAATTCAAATAAATCTAAATAAAATAAATATAATTAAATAAATTATTCCTATTTAAAACTAAATACTTTCCTATAAAATAAACCCTAAGCTAGCTACAATATAACTAATAGTTACATTGTAGCTAGCTTAGGGTTTATATTTATTTTACAGGCAACTTTGTGTTTATTTTAACTAGGTACAATAGTTATTAAATAGTTATTAACTAAATTAACTATTTAATAGCTACCTAGTTAAAATAAGTACAAATTTACCTGTAAAATAAATCCTAACCTAAGTTACAATTACACCTAACACTACACTATCATTAAATTAATTTACTAAATTACCTACAATTAAATACAATTAAATTAAATAAACTAAAGTATGAAAAACAACAAACACTAAATTACAGAAAATAAAAAAATAATTACAAAATTTTTAAACTAATTACACCTAATCTAATCCCCCTAATAAAATAAAAAAGCACACCAAAATAATAAAATTCCCTACCCTATACTAAATTACAAATAGCCCTTAAAAGGGCCTTTTGCGGGGCATTGCCCCAAAGTAATCAGCTCTTTTACCTGTAAAAAAAAATACAATACCCCCCCAACATTAAAACCCACCACCCAAAAACTCAACCCTACTCTAAAACACACCCAATCCCCCCTTAATAAAACCTAACACTACCCCATTGAAGATCTCTCAACCTTGAGACGTCTTCACCCAGCCGGGCACAAGTGGACCTCCAGAGGGGCAGAAGTCTTCATCCGATCCGGGCAGAAGAGGTCCTCCAAGCGGCAGAAGTCTTCATCCAGGTGGCATCTTCTATCTTCATCCATCCGGAGTGGATCTGGTCCATCTTCAATCCAGCCGACGTGGAGCCATCCTCTTCAAACGAAGTCCAAGAGAAGAATGATGGTTCCTTTAAATGACATCATCCAAGATGGTGTCCCTTGAATTCCGATTGGCTGATAGGATTCTATCAGCCAATCGGAATTAAGGTAGGAAAAAAAAAAAAATGAAGTTCAATCCTATTGGCTGATCCAATCAGCCAATAGGATTGAGCTCGCATTCTATTGGCTGTTCCAATCAGCCAATAGAATGCGAGCTCAATCCTATTGGCTGATCCAATCAGCCAATATGATTTTTCCTACCTTAATTCCGATTGGCGTTAATTTATTAAAACGCTGCATTTTAAGCCTAACGCACAACTCGTAATCTAGCCGACTGCATAGGAGCAAGATTTACATCTCCTACTACCACATTTGAAAAAAACAGGTTTAATAGACAACCAATTATGGCTTTTAATTATGGGTAACATTGATGGGGACAAAATACTCCCTAATGTTTTCGCCTTACGTGACACAAAAGGAACCCCTTTTCTAATAATGCTTTGTAAATTCTCATCTGTTTCAAAAATTGGAAGCGCTTTGTGCACTATGTTACATATTTGACCATATTCTTCACTATATGTAGTGATACATTTGGGCTGATTAAATCTCTTGTTTCCTTTGCCCTTCCTTGTTTGAAATAAACTAGGCCTATCTGTGACATCAACTTCTCTCTTAGCAGATTCTAGTACCTCTCTACAGTACCCCCTGTGGATCAATCTGTCAGTTAATTCATTGGAGTGTTTCTGGCAACCCTGTTCATTCGTACAATTTCTCTTAATCCTGATATATTGGCTTTTAGGAATGGATCGAATTATGTGTTTTGGGTAGCAAGATTGTGCATTTAAAATAGAATTACCCGCAATCTCTTTGCGGAATAATTCCACATCTATAGATGAATTTGCAACATTAGACAAAAGTCTAATGTCCAAAAAGGGCATTGACGTTTTACTGAATTCCAGAGTAAACTTAAGATTCATGGTATTATTCTGTAGGTACTCTGAAAACTGTTCAATGAGGTCCATGGGACCCTTCCAAATTAACAAAATATCATCGATGAAATGACCGTAAAGATAAATAAACTCTTTGAAGAGGTTTCTATCCCCATAGACGTGGGGCAGCTCCCACCAACCCATATACAGGTTGGCATAGGAGGGGGCAAATTTCGCCCCCATGGCTGTCCCACGTCTCTGGAGATAGAAACTCCCCTCAAACAAGAAAAAATTATGTTTCAGTAAATAGTCAACCAAATTGATTATGAACTGCTTCAGAGCATCTTCATAATCAGAAAAGGGATTAAGAACTCAATGGCCATAATACCCTGCTCATGAGGGATGCAAGTATATAATGAGACCACGTCAATGGTCACAAATACATAATCCTCATGCCACACAATATTTGCCACACATTTTACAACATCGGTGGTATCTTTGATATAGCTCATCAGATTCAAGACAATTGGCTGTAAATATCCGTCTATCATTTCTGAAAGAGGCTCATTTAATGAGCCAATTCCAGCCACAATTGGTCTACCTGGGGGATTGTACTTGTCTTTGTGGACTTTAGGTAAATAATGAAAGATGGCTGTAACAGGATGCTCAGTGTATAGGAAGTCAAAATTTACCTCTGTTATCAAACCTTCAAGTAAAGCCCAATTGAGGATTCTTTTAAGTTCAGTTTGGTAAAAAAAATACAGGATTATACTTGAGCTTCTCATAGACTGATGCATCTAATAACTGTCTGTGTGCCTCTTTGATATAATCTTCACGATTAAGGACAACCACCTTACCACCTTTGTCCGAGTTACGGATAACCAACTCATTATTTGTCTCTAACTGTTTGATAGACAGATATTGCTCTTTAGACAAATTGTCATTCCTATGATCCATAGAGGATCTGTTAGAATTAAGCTTTTTCAATGCAATTTCAACAGTGTTCTGAAATACTTCTATAGCGCTAGACCTAGCATTCAAAGGATAAAATTTAGATTTCTTCCTTAATCTGGACATACAGTATCTTGTACATCTTTACTCACACACAAATGTGAGTCTTTAATATCTTCATTTAATGCTATAAGGTCTAAAAGAGTGCAATCATCAACAAATTCAAAGCCACATCTAACCGGTTCAGGTCTCTCTTTATACCTCACATCATGACTCACACTTGTAGTGCCCAAAAAATGCTTCTTTAGGACTAATGATCTCACAAATCTATTGAGATCTACTACAGTGTCAAACAAGTTAAAGTGCGAAGTAGGAGAGAAACCCAGACCAAGAGACAGTATCTTTAATTGAGTTTGAGAAAGAACAACAGATGAAAAATTTATGACATTATTAGTATCTATGCATATTTCTGAAATAGTACGGCTCTCCTCCTCTGTGGTTAGCGCCGAGGCTTGGGTGGTAAAGTCTCTTGATAACAATCCTGCCCTCCCAGACCTTCCACCTCCCCCTCTATGTATTTTTTTCTTCGAACACTGGACTTCTGTGGGCCCCTCTCGTTTTTTGACTGTGAGGAGGATATAGTGGATGCATGATCATCATGGGTTGTAAGGGCAAATGAGGTACCCGCCACAGGTGTTGGTGAACTCTCATTAGTGACTTCCAAGTCTGAGGGGTCATAATCATACTCAGTGTCAGTCTCTGCAAATCTTACTCTCTTATCATGTTTATATTTTCTATATCTTCTCCTAGTTTCAGAGACTGTCCATTTGTATACTTTATTATTTTCATAATCTTGTTTGTCACGTAAAAGTTTCTGTTTCTTAAAATGCCACAAGTTATCTCTAAACTCAGTAATAACTTTCTGTAGTTTAGTGTCATATTTATTAAAAACAGGATCTTGACTTAAAGGTTGCATATATGACTGCAACTTAATCTTGTCACGACACAACTCTTGATGTATTTGCTTCTTATATTCTATAAGTAAGTCAATTAATGCTAAAGAGCATTCTGTTAATATTTTGTTCCACTTATCAATGAACGTTTGATCAGTCACCTGGAAAGAAGGAAACTTCCTTATGCGAAGCCCTCTTGGTATACGTTGGGCTTTTTTGTAGATTTGAAAACTTTTTATGTCCATTTCAATAATGGAATCCTTTTTTAATAAAGTATCCATTTTGAAAAAGAGACTATCCAAATTAGTATTTGCTTCCTGCTCAATTATGTCAGTATTGAATAGATCTTCCGTATCACTTACATCTTCAGCAAACTGCTGAAAAACATATCCTCCAGCTGCCATGTCTATGCAACACAAGGCCTATTCGATATAACCAACTGCAAACTTATGAGCCTATTCATAAAGTCCAAACACTAGCTTCAGGGGCACCTTACGACTTTAGCACATGAATAACCTTTAATCCCAGACCACATTAGTAAAGTCTATATAAAAGACAAAGAATATCCGTGCTGCTTATCCTTTCCAAACCGGTGGATGATCAAAGTAATGGCAACAGCGTGGGAGCGCTCAGACATCCGCTCTGTGTGTGGCCGTAGGCTCGTATGAACTTCACGTAAGGACACGCCCCCCTTAGTTCCTCCTGACGTCTCATTGACGCTACACGGACACTTCTACTATGCCGGTGCAAATGTAAAAAGCGATCCACCACCGCTTCAAAATGCAAATAAAAGACAACATCCAATAATTAATTGGATTAATTAATAATAATATAATAATAATATAATAATATAATGCAGGTGTTGCGATGTCGGGGGCGGCAGATTAGGGTTAATAAGTGTAAGATTAGGGGTGTTTAGACTCGGGGTTCATGTTAGGGTGTTAGGTGTAGACATAACTTTTATTTCCCCATAGGAATCAATGGGGCTGCGTTAGGAGCTTTACGCTGCTTTTTTGCAAGTGTTAGGTTTTTTTCAGCTGGCTCTCCCCCATTGATTTCTATGGGGAAATCGTGCACAAGCACGTTTTAGCAGCTCACCACTAACGTAAGCAGAGCTGGTATCGAGGCGAGATGTGGAGTTAAATTTTGCTCTTCGCTCACTTTTTTGCGGTTAACGCCGGGTTTCTAAAAACCCGTAATACCAGCGTTGTCTGTAAGTGAGCGGTGAGCTTAAACTGCTTGTAAGCACCGCACCCCTCCTAAAGCAAAACTCGTAATCTAGGTGTGTGTTTCCTAACAATTTGCATACATCAGAACATGAAAATGATGCATTGCTATTTATGGCTGCTCATTTTATTGTGTTGACACCACTGAGATAGCAGCAATGCAAAATGAATTGTGAACGTAAATTGTATAGGGAAATTAAGGTATTGGATCAATAAAGTATAGAATCATGCTAAAATGCAGCTAACATTTGGAAGTGTTTAATGTGTGTGAGTATGTATATACTGTACATACATACACATACATACACAATATACATACACACATACATACACATACATACACAATATACATACACACATACATACACATACATACACAATATACATACACACATTCATACACAAACATACACAATATCTACAGTACATACATACACATACATACACAATATACATACACACACACATACACATACATACACAATATACATACACACATTCATACACAAACATACACAATATCTACAGTACATACATACACAAACATACACAATATATACAGTACATACATACACAATATACATACACACATACATACACAAACATACACAATATATACAGTACATACATACAAAATATACATACACACATACATACACAAACATACACAATATCTACAATACATACATACACAATATACATACACACATACACAAACATACACAATATCTACAATACATACATGCACACATACATACACAAACATACACAATATACAGTACATACATACACAATATACATACACACATACATACACAAACATACACAATATATACAGTACATACATACACAATATACAGTACATACATACACAATATACATACACACATACATACACAAACATACACAATATACATACACAAACATACACAATATATACAGTACATACATACACAATATACAGTACATACATACACAATATACATACACACACAATATACAGTACATGCATACACAATATATATACACACATACACACCCATACATAAACAATATACATACACACATACATACACATACATACACAATATACATACACACATACATACACAGACATACACAATATATACAGTACATACATACACAATATACAGTACATACATATACAATATAAATACACAAACATACTCAATATACATACACACATACATACACATACATACACAATATACATACACACATACATACACAAACATACACAATATATACAGTACATACATACACAATATACATACACACATACATACACATACATACACAATATACATACACACATACATACACAATATACATACACACATACATACACAAACATGCACAATATACAGTACATACATACACACACAATATACATACACAAACATACACAATATATACAGTACATACATACACACTATACATACACACATACATACACAATATACATACACACATACATACACAAACATGCACAATATACAGTACATACATACACACACAATATACATACACAAACATACACAATATCTACAGTACATACATACATACACATACATACACAATATACATACACACACATACACATACATACACAATATACATACACACATACATACACAATATACATACACACATACATACACAAACATACACAATATCTACAGTACATACATACACAAACATACACAATATATACAGTACATACATACACAATATACATACACACATACATACACAAACATACACAATATATACAGTACATACATACACAATATACATACACACATACATACACATACATACACAATATACATACACACATACATACACAATATACATACACAAACATACACAATATCTACAGTACATACATACACATACATACACAATATACATACACACACATACACATACATACACAATATACATACACACATACATACACAATATACATACACACATACATACACAAACATACACAATATCTACAGTACATACATACACAAACATACACAATATATACAGTACATACATACACAATATACATACACACATACATACACAAACATACACAATATATACAGTACATACATACACAATATACATACACACATACATACACAAACATACACAATATCTACAATATATACATACACAATATACATACACACATACATACACAAACATACACAATATCTACAATACATACATACACACATACATACACAAACATACACAATATACAGTACATACATACACAATATACATACACACATACATACACAAACATACACAATATATACAGTACATACATACACAATATACAGTACTTACATACACAATATATATACACACATACATACACAAACATACACAATATACACACACAAACATACACAATATATACATACACATACATACACAATATACATACACACATACACACCCATACATAAACAATATACATACACACATACATACACATACATACACAATATACATACACACATACATACCCAAACATACACAATATATACAGTACATACATACACAATATACAGTACATACATACACAATATACATACACACATACATACACAAACATACACAATATACATACACACATACATACACAATATACATACACACATACATACACAAACATACACAATATATACAGTACATACATACACAATATACAGTACATACATACACAATATACATACACATACATACACAATATACAGTACATACATACACAATATACATACACACATACACACACATACATAAACAATATACATGCACACATACATACACATACATACACAATATACATACACACATACATACACAAACATACACAATATATACAGAGCATATACATACACAATATACATACATACATACATACATACATACATACATACACAAACATACACAATATCTACAGTACATACATACACAATATACATTCACACATACATACACAAACATAAACAATATACAGTACATACATACACAATATACATACACACATACATATACAAGCATACACAATATATACAGTACATACATACACAATATACATACACATACATACACAATATACAGTATATACATACACAATATAAATACACACATACATACACAAACATACACAATATACAGTATATGCTGTACATACACATACATACACAATATACATACACACATACATACACAAACATACACAATATACAGTGCATACATACACAATATACATACACACATACATACACAAACATTCACAATATACAGTATATACTGTACATACACATACATACACAAACATACACAATATACAGTACACACATACACAATATACATACACACATACATACACAAACATGCACAATATACAGTACATACATACACACACAATATACATACACAAACATACACAATATATACAGTACATACATGCACACTATACATACACACATACATACACAATATACATACACACATACATACACAAACATGCACAATATACAGTACATACATACACACACAATATACATACACAAACATACACAATATATACAGTACATACATACACAATATACATACACAAACATACACAATATACAGTACATACATACACAATATACATACACAAACATGCACAATATACAGTACATACATACACAATATACATACACAAACATGCACAATATACAGTACATACATACACACACAATATACATACACAAACATACACAATATATACAGTACATACATACACACTATACATACACACATACATACACAATATACATACACACATACATACACAAACATGCACAATATACAGTACATACATACACACACAATATACATACACAAACATACACAATATATACAGTACATACATACACACTATACATACACACATACATACACAATATACATACACACATACATACACAAACATGCACAATATACAGTACATACATACACACACAATATACATACACAAACATACACAATATATACAGTACATACATACACAATATACATACACAAACATACACAATATACAGTACATACATACACAATATACATACACACATACATACAGAAACATACACAATATACAGTACATACATACACAATATACATACACAAACATTCACAATATACAGTACATACATACACAATATACATACACAAACATACACAATATATACAGTACATATATACATAATATACATACACAAACATACACAATATACAGTACATACATACACAATATACATACACACATACATACACAAACATACACAATATACAGTATATACTGTACATGCACATACATACACAATATACATACACATATACGAATATACACAGAAATATGTGTAATCCTTTATTCTAATATGTTTTAAATCTGTTTCGATACTTTTTTCTAGCCCTATCAATTTATTTCAGGTCTCAAGTCCTGCTAACTTTTCTAGTGCTGATCTGTGTAATATGAGCAATTTTTACCACAATATCCATTGAAAGTAAAGGACAAGCTAAAGATATATGGCTGCAATAAATATTCAAGTCTACTCAAGTTCGGATGATTCTTATGAAGGCTAATATCTGCTATCCGATGCAGTCAAGATCCCTATGAGCAAAGGTGATATGACTTTGAAAAGTGGAGGCAGAAAGCAGTTTGACGTCGAAAGTACCTGTCCCGACTCTGCACGTAACTTAATTATCCATACCCGAACCAGAGACTGAAGTTTTCAATTGCGGATATAAGGTGGATCAGGAGGTGAGCACTAATACAGACACCCGGACCTCTACTAATCGCAGAAATCCGGAGGAGAGTATTGATGCAGATACTCGGACTGCTACTTACCGCAGTTTCCTGGAAAGCTGCATTTGTCTTGGGTCATAAGTAACAACGGTATTTGGTTTGCAACACAGTATCGTATATCCATGCTAGCTAGAGAGGACGTTCTTACCTCGGAGTTCTAGCATACAAGTCTTGTCACAAAGACCTTGATTAAAAGCAAAGAGAGAGCTTTGGAAATATTTTCCTTTAAACACGCTTTTCTTCATCTGGAACCTGGGCCCAGGCAGAAATGGACTCTTTATGAACCTATGGGTTTTTTCTTATCCGTAAACCATAAGGAGGACTTTAAAACAGGTCGTATATATGATAATAAGTAAATCTGCTTGGTAAATAGCTATATTTCTCTCTGCTTTACAGGAATCAATATAATGTTACTACATTGTTGCTGTTTTAGTAATATATTACGATTGATAGTTTGTTTTAATATCCCACTGAAGTGGTAGTAATATATTCTTTCTAAGTACCTAGACAAATTGCAAATGTCAGTATGTTTGTTACTTTGTAAATAAATTTGTCGTGCTATCTGAACCTATGTGCATCCGTGTATATGTCTCTTAATAGCTTCCAGTCAAACACCTAAACTGGGTAAGATGAAGTTCTATTGAGTGCTGAAATCCCCCATCTTTACACAGTAACTCTTATAGCTCTACTGTGGCACTTTCTCTTTTCTAACTATATATATATATATATATATATATATATATATATACTGTATATATATATATATATATATATATACTGTATATATATATATATGTATACATATATATATATATATATATGTATATATATATATATATATATATATATATATACCTGTATACATATTCATATAGATAATAAATATTTAAAAAATAAAAATAAAGTTTTCCTCTATGTGGAGAACATTGGAATGTAAAATATTCAGTCTAAAGAGGTGTTAGTCTAAAGAGGTTTCAGGTTAGTGCACAAGCACTATTTTTTTAATTTATTTTTTAAACAGCCCACTCCATTGAAGTCTATAGGGGAGAATAAATTAACACGTTGTTATATAAAGTCCCGGATTTCCACTCAATGTTAACTTTTTAAGATTTAATTACAACGCAGATTGCATGTGAGTGAAAAAATCAGTTTGGGCAACACTTATAACCTGGCCCATAGCCTTGAGCCTAGATTATAAAAGTTACATTTAGTGTCTGCACTCCTTAGCTGTGGCCGGCTAGAGAATGAATGTAGTTAGTTACAATCATCCAGATTAAAAGTTTTGCTCTAAACCGGGTGCGTAAATAACGCAACAAAATGAACGGTATTGCACTCTCCATAACACCCTAACATAAACCCCTAGTCTAAATACCCCTAATCTGCCTCCCCCCGACATCACAGACTCTAATTAAAGTTATTAACCCCTAAACTGCCACCCTCTGACATCGCAGACACTAAATAAACATTTTAACCCCTAAACCGCTGACACCCCACATCACCAACACTAAAATAAAGTATTAACCCCTAAAACCCCGGCCCTCCACATCACTACTAATAAAATAAAATTATTAACCCCTAAACTGCAGGCCCCCACATTGATAATACTAAACTAAAACTATTAACCCCTAAACCGCTGCCCCCCCACATCGATAATACTATACTAAAACTATTAACCACTAAACCTCCGCCCCCCCACATTGCAAAGCACTAAATTAAATTATTAACCCCTAAACCTAAACCCCCCCTAACTTTAAATTAAAATTACAATATACATAGTAACATAAGGTTGAAAAAAGACCGAAGTCCATCGAGTTCAACCTATACAAATCTAAAATACTTACAAAAAGCTCCAGTTAAGCTTAAATAACTCCACTAAAAGGTGATCCATTTAATACTAGCAATCATATCCATGAATTTTGTTTATATACAGAAATGTATCCAGACTATTTTTAAATGTATCTAGGGTATTGGCATTCACTACCTCCTTTGGCAATGAGTTACACAATGTTATTGCTCTTACAGTGAAAAAACGTTTCCGTTTCAGGAGATTAAATATCCTTTCCTCCAACCTTAAATTGTGACCTCTTGTCACAAACAATTTTTTTGGAATAAACAGAGCTTCTGCCATCTCTGTATATGGGCCTTGAATATATTTATATAAAGTAATCATGTCACCTCTCAAGCGCCTTTTTTCTAACGAAAACAGACCTAGTTTGGCTAGCCTCTCCTGATAGGTTAAATTCTCAAATCCCCTTATTAGCTTTGTGGCCCTTCTCTGAACTTTTTCTAGTTCTGCAATATCTTTTTTGCGATCGGTCCCCAGAACTGCACTCCATACTCAAGGTGAGTACTACCTTAAAATAAGGTGAGCACTACCTTAAAATAAATAAAAACTCCCCCTGACATCACCAACATGAATTAAAGTTATTAAGCCCTAAACCGTCGCCCTCTGACATCGCAGACACTAAATAAACGTATTAACCCCTAAACCGCCAACCCCCCACTAAAATGAAGTATTTACCCCTAAACCACCAGCCCTCCACATCACTACTACTAAAATAAATATATTAACCCTAAAATGCTGAGCCCCCACATCGATAATACTAAACTAAAACTATTAACCCCTAAACCGCCGGCCCCACACATCGCAAAAAAAAACAAATTAAACTATTAACCCCTAAACCTAAACCCCCTAACTTTAAATTAAAATTACAATATAACTACCTTAAAATAAATAAAAACTTACCTGGTCTCAGATAGCAGAATGGATCGTGGCAGTATAAGCTATAACGCTAATGTCATAGCCGGACCACGCAATCTTTAATACAGATGCAATGAAAATCCAGCACTCTAAAGCCATTTTTTGAGGCGGGAATGGAGAGTTGCATAAAGGCTAAAATGCTGTACCGCCGCGACTTGTAATATGGGCGACCTGCATATACTGTGCACAATGGCCTATTTTTCAGCGGTATAGTTGTACCGCAAAACTTGTAATTTTGCTGATTGTTAGGAGGTTGGTGTTTTTTTCAGCAGGTAAAGTGATTTGGTGAGCTAATAAATATCTAAGGACTTTAAAGAATTTATTTTAAATTAAGATCAGCCATTTGTTTTTGGTTTTAATTTCTTATTACATTTATTTGTACAGGTGGCCCTCGTTTTACAACGGTTCAATTTACACCGTTTCAGAATAACAACCTTTTTTTCCAGTCATGTGACTGCTATTGAAAAGCATTGAGAAGCAGTGCATTTCTTAAAATAGCCAGTAGGTGGTGCTGTCAGCTTGTGTTGCAGCAAAGCCAAGCAAGCTGAAATTAATCAGTTTAACCAGACCTGAGCTATCGAGCAGATTTCAAAGTAACAAGATCTTCCTGTCTATAAATCAGTCCAGATTGGAATGCATAGAAAGAACTGTTTGCAGAAAAATGCAAGTGAAGTCTGTGTTGTGTGATTATTTTATTAGGTTTATAATGCTGTTTAGCATTTAAAGTCTTCATTTCAAAGCTTTAAAAATAATGTATTAGGTGTTACTTATGACACTTTTGAGAGGGGCCTGGAACCTATCTTCCTCACTTCCCATTGACTTACATTATAAACTGGGTTTCAATTTACAACGGTTTCAATTTACAACCATTCCCTCTGGAACCTAACCCCGGCGTAAACTGAAGGCTACCTGTATATGTAATATTTAGTGCTGCCCCAGGCATAGGTCTAGTCAGAGTTATGTGCTTAATTATATTTTTATATGAAGTACAGACTGAAAAATAATTAAGAACATAATTCCAAACTGCCTGTGGCAGCAGCAAATATTACATATAAAAACAAATTTAAAAAGAAAAAAACTAGCATTGTTTGCAAACTTTAAAATCTCAATGGAAAAGAGTCCATACAAAGCTTATTTTTTCCTCTCTTTTTTTTTTTTTGTTTAAATGAATTTTTATTCAGTTTTAGAATGTAAAACAACATTTGGGGACACGCAAGACCCCTGTTCAAACATAAACAGACAAAAAGGGATGCAGTGATTAAACGATAATTTCAATTCAAGTGAGTTACAACAGGTATGCTGGCATCAAAGTGGGATCTTAAACCAAGTATGTATGAGCAAAACCAATAAACAAGACAATCAGTAATTAGTCATGGAAATCAAGGCCAAGCTCCTCATATATATATTATGTCAGGGTAGTGAGGGTAGGGGCGAGAGGAGGAATTGCTCAAAGAAAGAAAGATCCCTTCTGGGTCTCACTTATAGGACACAAACTCAGTATAATAAAATGGAAAGAGTGGAGTTTAAAGATGGTTTGGTAATACGAGGGGGATTTTCAAGCACCCCCTTAAATTGACTTGTATGTTTAGAGTGGGGTGGGGGGAGGCAGGAAAGTTAGGGGGGTAATGGGTAAGGTGGGAAAATGTAGAGGGTGAGGAAGTGGTATGAACCTAGAGAAGAATCTCTACTTGTAAGTCGCCTATTAAGGGGAAGAGGTGAATTCAGTAGTCAAGTGTCCTGAGCAGTTATGTTTGGCTTCCAGTCAGTATTGTGTTGTTCTTTCCAGTCTGTCTAGACTAGTTCAAACAGGTCAGAGTTGTTTAGTTTATAAAAGATGTCCTCCATAGTATATAAGTATGCCATTGTGTTACAAACTGTGGACCAACTAGGGGAGAGCTCTTTTTTCCATGAGCAGGCTATGGAATGTTTGACAGTCATAAATAGGTATATACAGATGTGTGAGTGATGTTTAGGAAGGGCATGAATGTGTAAATGCAGAAGGGCAATAGCAGGCGACTTAGGGAGGGGAACACCCATACGCGAAAGAAATGCAAAACATTGACGCCACAAGGGTTGAATCACAGGGCACTCCCACCATATATGGAATGCTGTACCTCTGAGGCCACATTTCCTCCAACACTCAGAGGATGCATTCGGGAACATCTTCGCCAGCCTAGTAGGCACATAGTACCAATGAGATAAGAGTTTAAAGTAAACCTCATAAAGCGTTGTACAGTGTATGGCCTTCTGCGTTAAACAAAAGGCATGTTCCAACACATCAGGGAGGACACTCACCCCCAAGAGTTTCTCCCAAAGTGCCAGATGGGAAGATGTTTCAGGGCATTGCGCACCGCCTAGCATCACGTAATGAAGAGATAGGGGCCTGCACAGCCTGGCGCCCTGATCCCAAATGGTCTCCCACATGGTCAGCGGGCGAGTGAGGCTTGGTTTAAATCCCCAACTGTTAAAGAAACTCTTGATTCTGTAGAACTCAAAGGGCAAGTAGGGAGGTACTTGGGTATCTCCACTAATTTGGGGGAGCTGTTTGAAGGAGTCTCGAGTGGTTGCAGACCACAGGTCCGACACCCGATTAACCCCCATTTGAATCCATTTATTAGGATGAGAGTCCTGAAGGCCCGAAAGGAGACCCGCCATAGAGGTAATAGGGGAGGGATGTGGAGCAATGTGTGGGTGGTGTCTAATCTTGTCCCAGAAGTCGAGACACCCCGCAACAACTGGGTTCATGAGTTCTAGTTCTCTGCGACAATGCAGCGGAGTCCAAATTAAGTTGCACAGACTAATTTGGTGAGGTAGGGAGGCTTGCTCAATCGCTCTCCACTTAGAATGGGACAGCTTAACACCCCATTGGGACACATCGGTTAGCATAGCACCATCATAGTATCTAGAAACCGACGGGGATGCTACCCCTCCAGAAGTTTTAGGAAGTTGAAGTAGTTTGTGTGCCACTCTAGGAGGTTTATTCTGCTAGATAAATCTCGTAAATCCAATCTGGAATTGGAGCAGGAGGGATTTAGGAATCGTGATAGGGAGGCATCGAAAAAGATAGGTAAGTCTTGGGAGAAAGGACATTTTTAAAGCAGCAATTCTTCCAAGCCAGGATACATGCTGCACGTTCCAATCTCTTCTCAGGGTGCGGAGTGAGGTGAGAAGGGGAATATAGTTATCCTTTATAATCTGGGGAAAGCTACTCGATAGTCTAACACCCAAGTGCAGGACAGAATGTTCTGTCCAGGTGAAATTAAAGCTTTTTTTCATGGAGGCCAACTGCTCGCCAGTGAAACCTTGTGTGGACACTTCCATTTTTGACAGGTTTAATTTGTAATAGGAGTGGGCACCGAAAGAGGTAAGTATGTCCAGGAGTCTAGGGATATTCTGCATGGGCTGGGTCGCAAAGAGTGTGACATCATCCGCAAAAAGCGCAATTTTGAGTACAGTGCCAAACAAGGTGATACCCTGTATCTGAGGATCAGTCCTAATTTGCTCTGCTAAAGGCTCGATTGATAAGGCGAACAACAACGGCGATAGTGGGCAGCCCTGTCTGGTGCCGTTTGCAATGGTAAAGGCAGAAGAACGAAAGCCCAATCCGCTCACAAACGCTGTGGGAGTCGCGTAAAGGGCCCTAATTGCTCCAATAAAATCACGAGGGAGACGAAAATGCTCAAGAACCACCCAGAGATATTGCCATCTGACGTGGTCAAAGGCCTTCTCCGCGTCAAGAGAGATGACCGAAAGCGGTTTCCGTAGTCGGGAAGAGAGAGTTAGGATATTAAGTAACCGTCGCGTGTTATCCGGGCCCTCCCTCTGGAGCACAAAACCCACCTGGTCTGGGTCAATTAGGGAGGGTAAAAACTTAGCGAGTCTGTTGGCCAATATTTTAGAGTAAAACTTTATGTCAGTATTTATCAGAGAAATGGGTCTGTAGCTGGCGCAAAGAGTTGGATCTTTGTTTGGTTTTAAGATGGTAACTATGTTGGCTTCGAGAAATTCTTTTTGAAAGTAGCCTTCCTTTCTGGCTAGATTATAAAACTTAAGTAATAAAGGGGAGAGCTCACGCGCAAACATTTTATAAAAATGTACCGGATATCCGTCTGGCCCAGGTGACATAAACGATTTTGCATTTTTAATGACTGTCATAACTTCCATGAGTGAAAAAGGGGAACTTAAAAGGTTGTGTTGCTCAGAAGATAGTGTGGGAAGTGACAGGGTCTCCAGGTAGGTACGTAGGACCTCTTCTGGGGTAGACCTAGGAGATTCAAATGCGGCTGTATTATACAACTTAGTATAATAGTCAGCAAACGCCTCCCCGATGTGAGACGGGATTTGGAGGTGAGAGTCTGAGGTTCGTATGCAGTGAATTCGTGAAGCCCCGGTTCTGTTTCTGATCTTATTGGCCAGTAAAGAATCAGCTTTGTTACCTTTGTAATAAAACATGTGTTTCAGCTTAGTGAGGTTGACCTGAGTTCTGCAAAGCTCAAATTGAGAAATGTGGTTCTTGACCGCAGTGATTTGTGACGTAATGTCTGCATGAGCTGCACCTCTATTTTGCTCTTCTAATTGTCTCAGTTTAATATGGGCCTGCGAGAGGGTCAGGCCAGCTTGCTTTCGGAGGTGTGCTTGTTTAGTGATCAGGAGTCCTCTAAATGTGGCTTTGGCCGCACCCCATAAAGTGTCATCCCTAACTGTGGCGTTATCGTTTGCTTGTGTGTAATGGGTGATATCCCTTCGAAGATCTTCCCTAAAGGGTATATCCTCAAGGATGTGATGGGGTAAACGCCAATTGGACCTCAAACGGGTGCTGTTAGCAGTGTCAATATCAATCTGGACCAGGTCATGATCAGACCAAGCGCAGAGGGAAATTCTAGCCTGTGAGACTAGGTATAGGGATTCTGCAGAGGAGAAGATGTAGTCTAATCTGGAATACAGTCTATGTGGGTGAGAAAAGTGTGTATAGTCATAATCTTGTGGGTGGATAGCTCTCCAGATGTCATAGAGACCTTATGATGACATTAGATGACAAAATCTACTAGATAATTGTTTGGCTGGAGAAGACGCCATAGTCCTAGAGGTAGTTTTTCTGTCAATTGTGTGGTCCCACACCATGTTGAAATCACCTGCTATGAAAACTCTGCCTTGTTGTACACGCTCAAGGATGTGGAGGATATGCTTAAGGTATCTCGGTTGGTTGGAGTTTGGGAGATATATGGAGGCCAAAGTGTGGGTGACATGATTTAATTTGCAAATTAAAATAATATATCTCACCTGTGTATCTTTAATAGTTTTAATTGGCTCAAAGGCGAGTCTTTTGTGTAGAAGAATCGCTACCCCTCTAGCTTTTTTGGTAAATGAGGCTGTTTCAATGTGCGAATAGGTCTTGGAAACAAGTTTGAGGGGTTCACTATCTAGCCAATGGGTCTCTTGGAGGAATACTACATCTGGATTGTGATGCTTCAGGGATCTTAATAGGAGGCTGCACTTATAAGGAGAGTTGAGACCTCTAACATTGTGTGTTAATAACCTAATAGAGGGCATAGGGGGTAGTAGGTAATAATGTTTCAGAGATGGGGTAGGGAATTTGAGGGAGAAAGTGGAAGGGTAGGGCGGGCTCTAATAAAGACCCCTAGATTGTGGTGATAATAATCCACCTGAAAGAGTCCTAGTGCGGACTTCTAAGTGGGGGCGGAGGGTATGAGGTGATAAACCAAGGTGTATAGGGCTGAGAACATCATCAGCCCCACTCCATAAACTACACATACTTAAATATTAATAAATAAAAGTTAATCTGAACTAATTCAGCAAAACAATGAAAAAGTATATAAACACAGCATACAGTGCAATTTAGACTTGCAAAGGTGTAACAGATAGAACAGGACTACAAGAAATATGTAGAAGTGTAGTCCACTTAAACCTATCAATGACCCTTAAGATATTCAGGGAAACATTCAAAACATATATGAACAAAATATATAGTGGGAATTTTAGGCCTGTATAGGTGCTGCAGAGAGAGACAGGCCTTCAAGTTGCAGAAAAAAGAGCAGATCACTTGAATCAGTCAGCGTCCATGGGCTGGGGTATCCTCGCCCTTTTAATTCTCTGTTCTTTAACAGACCACTCAGGTGCAGAAGCTCGTAACTTAGGATGAGGGGGATCTCGGGCATGAGACCCCAGTTCATTAAAAGAGAAAGGCCCTGGACTAAGGTTGCTGCCACAAAGGTTTGGTTATCCTTAGTGATAATGAGCCTGGTGGGATATCTCCATCTGTACTTGATGCTGTTTTTACGCAGGGTAACAGTGATAGGTTGATAATGCCTCCTTTGTTGAAGGGTGTGAGCCGAGAGATCGGGGAGGAGTTGTATATCTTTAAATCTCTCACTGAGAGATGGCTTCTTGAAGGCTGCTTGCATTAGTCTGTCCTTGTATAGGAAACTATGGAAGCAAACTATTACATCCCGCGGCTTATCAGAGGCCACAGTTCTAGGACGCAAAGCTCTATGCGCACGTTCCATGGTGTTGGTCAAGCCCTCCGGAGTGCCTATTAGATCACGAAACAAGTCCACCAGAAACTCCTGTAGCTCAGCTGGAGCCACCGTCTCAGGAACTCCGCGGAATCTAATATTATTGCTCCTGGATCTGTCCTCGACGTCTGCTAACTTAAGCTCAAGCTGAGATATCTGGTCAGCTAGAGTTTCTGAGTATGTAAGTAGGTTAGACTGATCAACCACAATGTCATCCTGCTTCCGTTCCAGGGAATCCACCCTTTCGCCTATTTCAGAGATCTCTTTTTTAAGTTCGGCACAACTACGCTGTATTTCTTGTGTGATGAATTTAGTCTGCGAGGCTAACATCTTCTTTAGTGTTGTTTCAGTAATGAAATGCTGTGAAGCAGACACAGAATGAATGCTAGATTGAGATTCCTCATCTTGAGAATCAGGGTCACTTATATCTCTTTGGGATTCCATGTTTGAACCTTTGGGTGGCTGCGTAAAGTGGTCATAGACCGTCTTCTTAGATTTCAACGACAACTTGGGGAGCTTTCTACCTGAGTGCGGCATATTGCGAAGCTAAAGTATTAGCGGAAAGCCGCAAGGCAAGGGTCCCAAGCTCTCTCTGCAACTTAAAATACGAATAGCTCTGCTGAAAAAGAAAGTCAGTAAATCACATGTACATGACAAATACTATCCTGACCTCTGTGGAGCGGGGCTGTATGTCACTTTAATGATCTCTATCACATTGTTAGATGTAATGAACCATTACCTCCCTCCTAATGGAGCAGTGGGCTCCTATAGAACCTGTGTGGATGGTGGAGACCTGTCGAGTGGCCCAGCTAAGGATGAGGAGCGCAGTAAAGCTAGGGTTATCTGGGTACCTCCCCCTCACCTCGGGGAGGTAGAGGATACGACCCGAAGGAAGAGGAAAAGGGAGTGGGAAGTGACCCACCCAGACAAGCTGGGCAGGAGCGGGGAGGTGAGGGGAGACTGTATAAAACACAACTTAGTGAGGGATGAATGAGCAGTTAGTATACCTTAAGAGTGCTGTACTGGAGGAACTAATTAAGATTAAGCTGGCCTTTGATCCTGCCTATAGTAAAGTATTAGGTATCTTGCTTCTAATGATGCTCTACTGTGATCCTATGTGAAATCAGTATGGGGAGGGCTCACCATGCAGATTAAAGGTATAAGGAAACAGTTAGACAATGCAAAACTTCAAAAAGAAAAGGGCTACGTAAGTGGCACAGCTACCTCCTAAATGGTCACTTATAGTCAAAATGGAGTATGGTAGCGCTAGAGGAAAAAAGTCAGGCTCACTAATCTGCAGTGCCTAGGTTACTGTGAAGAGAAGGGTATGGTTAATAAGAAAAATGACACTACACCCTGAAAGAACAATTTTCAGAGACACCGGAGCTGGCGCAGCAGCCTTAGCAAAGTGAATACAGAATTTCCTGCGCACTTCTTACGCTACTTGTCACTAATCTAAGTATGCATATAACTAGGTGGCCTAAGGTGACTTTACTAAAGGCAAATATAACACAGGAAATATATGCTTGACCGGTGTCGGTCAGTAGAACCTGGAAAGAAGAGACCCTAGGAGGTTACAGAATGCAAAACTCACAGAAACAATTTCATAAGGACCAATAATGTACAAAACATTAGCAATAATATCCCTGCAAAGGATAGGTTAAAGTTACTTGACAAATTAACACTACAATTTGGGCAGATAGCCCAAATACAAAAAGCTGGCGCAGCAGCTGTTAGTGTAAAGGGTCCACAAGATGTAATGAGAGTAGTGGCAAGAAGTATGGGCCTTTAGTGTGTCAGAAGAAAGTCACTGCAGATCAGGTGCAAGGATAAGTATTAATCAATAAAGTTCAGTAAATGAGAAGTTTATTGCATATGTAAGAGCAGTGCAGCCATTAAGGGAAACTCTGCTGATAAGGTGAGGCTTGTAGAGTACCAGGAAAGAGCTGGGTACAGGAGGACCCCCCTGTTTATGGCAACGCTAGGTGTCTTGGAGAACACTTCCAGGGGCCACAAAATATATTTGGAGTATAGTTCCTATTATCGTGGTGGCACTCAAAATATATACAAATGATCCCAATGTCACTGCTGTGATGTAGTGGCAAAGTTCATAAAGCGGTGTGAAGGGCCTTAGAGTTAAGTTTATGCCACCTAAATAAGAAACAGGGGTAACAGAAGGTGTCAGTGTCCCCAGGCAGCCCACATGCTATATGTAAATTAGATTGATCTCACCCAGATTGCTCAGTCAAAGGTCCACACACCGGAACTCCTTGATGTCACACCTCACAAAAGGCTCTTAGTGCTCCTAGGACAGTCAGCCGGACACAAACGTTGCAAGTGTCCCTGCTGCTTTAAGGCCACAGTCACCTCCAATGGCCGCCTCCTACTTGTTGAAACAATATGGCCGTGGTTCGTGCCAGAAGTGCTGAGGGTAAGCTCACAAGCCTCTGCTTACCCTCCTCTTGGTCTGCAGGGTCACCAGTGGTCCCCTAACACCCCACTTCACCCCACTCTGGGCAGCGTGATGTAGGCGAAGCTTTCAGGCATCTGGGCAACACCGAATTATAGTGTGGGACACGTAAGTGTGGCACGGAACTCCCCAGCCAGACCAGGGTTGTTGTCAGCTACAGTCCGCTTCTCTTGGCCTAAATTGTAGATGTGGCACAGTTCTTCAGCTCCGGAGCGGATCCCCGACCCTCCGGAGCCTGCTGCAGGGCGTCTGTGTGGGACTGGCGTGAGGGAAGGTAACATGGCGGCTTTTTGCGCCACACCGCACTGACAATGTGAAGTGCAAAAGCACTTACCTGTTTGGCCTCACAGCTTTCTCAAGATGAGGGACATCTTCCGTGATTTGAGACCGCCTGGATAAGTCGCAGTCAGCTGCAGTTGGGTTGCAGCCGGGTCCCCTACTGTGTCAGGTATAGGTCTGAGCCGCATCCCCGCTTATGGTTGGAGACCAGCGATGAGGAGATGCGATGCCTGAGGCTGCTACAGCTCCGGAGCGGATCCCCGACCCTCCGGAGCTGGGTCTCGGTTGCAGATGCCGGCTGACAGGTAGGGTAACTGAGTAGAAGTGGTTAGTGTGAGACGCAGACTGTTAGGCAGTTGAACTCGATGCAGTTCCCTCAATATGCACTGGTCAATGCAGGGAGAAATCCTGAACCCAAACCCTCCGTACAGGGGGATAACTATGTGCATAAAAAAAAGTTAATCCCAAGGCTGTAATTAGAGAAAACTAAACTTTTAAACACTTTTCTGTGAGGGGTTCCTCTCTGCTGCGACTGTTCAGCTAGGCAGCTAACTCCACTCCTATTTTTTCCTCTTTTACAACAGTTTACTATGCTGTAATGTTTCAGACCTTATTAATAACCAGAAGTGAATTCTTGGCTGCCAGGGCTGCAATGCTTTGCACTGCTTCACTATCAGGCAGTCAAGGGGTTAAGCAGGGGTTGCTGATAACATGAAAACAAAGTTTATACTCTCAATATAATTTTGTTGCCTCCTGATTTGTTAGGATGAAGATGGGAAACCCAATGTGGGAGTATTGCAAGGCAAAAAAAATAAAAGTGGGCAAACATCCCCTAAAAGTCGTTTCAAGAATCACAGACCCCATTTCTCATTGCCAAAGGGAACATTATCAACTGCCCATCTTCTGGGGGGAGATTGTCACAGACGTGCAAGCAATGGCGAGATATGAGTTATTGATTTAACAGTGACATTTGTTTTTACTTTTACATATGGTCAATGGTCAGCAAGTACACTAATCAAATATTGGGTCGCATTCAAGTTTGAGACTTGTGTTTAAGATTTCTTTCATGTAATTAGCAAGAGTCCATGAGCTAGTGACGTATGGGATATACATTCCTACCAGGAGGGGCAAAGTTTCCCAAACCTCAAAATGCCTACAAATACACCCCTCACCACACCCACAAATCAGTTTTACAAACTTTGCCTCCTATGGAGGTGGTGAAGTAAGTTTGTGCCAGATTCTAAGTTGATATGCGCTCCGCAGCAGGTTGGAGCCCGGTTTTCCTCTCAGCATGCAGTGAATGTCAGAGGGATGTGAGGAGAGTATTGCCTATTTGAATTCAATGATCTCCTTCTACGGGGTCTATTTCATAGGTTCTCTATTATCGGTCGTAGAGATTCATCTCTTACCTCCCTTTTCAGATCGACGATATACTCTTATATATATATATATACCATTACCTCTGCTGATTTTCGTTTCAGTACTGGTTTGGCTTTCTACAACATGTAGATGAGTGTCCTGGGGTAAGTAAGTCTTATTTTCTGTGACACTCTAAGCTATGGTTGGGCACTTTTTTATAAAGTTCTAAATATATGTATTCAAACATTTATTTGCCTTGACTCAGGATGTTCAACATTCCTTATTTCAGGCAGTCAGTTTCATATTTGGGATAATGCATTTGAATCAATCATTTTTTTCTTACCTTAAAATTTGACTTTTTCCCTGTGGGCTGTTAGGCTCGCGGGGGCTGAAAATGCTTCATTTTATTGCGTCATTGTTGGCGCGGACTTTTTTGGCGCAAATTTTTTTTTCTGTTTCCGGCGTCATACGTGTCGTCGGAAGTTACGTCATTTTTTACGTTCTTTTGCGCCAAAAGTGTCGGCGTGTGTGAATTTGTAAGAGAGATAGACAGACAGAGAAAGGGTGAGAGAGTTCTTGTTAGCAACTGTGCCATAACAACTACTTTACTATAATGCAAATTAAATCACATTTCTGTAGTTTAAGAAGTTATATTATGTAGCCTAGGTTTATATTTTAAAACATAAAGCATGCTATTTTATTTTTTTCCACAAAAAAGCTTATAAAATGTGCACTTAAAGCTAGATTGTTATCTCTTAAAGACCTGGAATACATTCTATTCAATTGGCATAAACATTTTTTTTCCATGGCAACACTTAATTAGGATAAACTATGACTCATATTTTCTCTGGTCTGCATTTTTCTAATTTTGGTCATACTCTTCTCTTAAACTTGGAAAGCAAGTCAAAGATTTGATTCAGATAATATTTTATTTCAGATAAAAAATCAATACATTTATTATATTTTTGATTCCTAAGTAGTTAAACAGAGCAGGTCATTTGGCAAAGCTCTCAAAAATATATCTCTTCAGAAAAATAATAATAATAATAATAAAAAAAATTAAATGACAGATGACTCACTAAAATATTTTTTTTTGTTATTGCTTAGTATGTGTGATTGCTGTAAATTGCTGATGTTTCTGTTAACAGATTGCAGAAACACCCACAGACTCAGAGGGACGCTCTCTAAAAGTTGCACTTACCTTACTTGAGCAATTTGTTCTGTGACATTTTTAAAAGCTTTGAATTAATTGTCACTTCAAATATGAAACATTTTGATTACTTGACACGTTTCATATACTTTAGGCTGGATAAATCCTGCTTCCATTATTTGCATTGAGACTAGCAAATACGCAAACAAAAACTGGTTGCAATAAAATATAATCAAGATGCTAAGAGCCTGATAATCTAAAGGTCTCCGACATCATCTAATAAGTTTTGTTAGCACTGTGGAGTCCCCGAAAAAAATTTAGAACGGCAAATTTTACCTTGAGAGCTATTTATCTTTTTATGCAGAATGCTGCATGTGAAGGAGAGAGACATCTACTTTACAAAATAATGCTAAAATCCCCCAAACATGTCTAAAATCTCCAAGTTATAGGACATTGTACTTCTTAATAGTGATCTGATTTATCCACCTCAGTCCTGCACATAGAAAATTACACAACCATAAGAGAAACTGTATTGAAATTGTTTTACACATATTTGCCACTTTATTAGGTCCACACTGTTTTCAGTATCTTGTTGAATCCATGTCTAGATGAGTTCAGGCTGTTTTAAAGGCTAAAGGAGGCTCAACATGCTACTAGGTAGCTGTACCTAATAAAGTGGCTGCACAGTGTATGTTTAATTGTAACTGCGAGGAAGAAAGGACAGCTCTTTTAATATCAATCAACCCAGGCTCTACTTGTGTTTGAGGGATTTCACCCTCCTTAAAGGGACATGGAACCAAATTTTTTTCTTTCATGATTTAGAAGGAGCATGCAACTTTAAACAACTTTCTAATTTACTTCTATTATCTAATATGTTTCATTCTCTTGATATTCTTGGCTGAAAAGCATATCTAGATAGGCTCAGTAGCTGCTGGTTGGTGGCTGCACATAGATGCATTGTGTGATTGGCTCATCCATGTACATTGCTATTTCTTTAACTATGTATATCTTAAAAATTAAACAAATTAGATAACAGAAGTAAATTGGAATGTTGTTTAAGATTGTATTCTCTATCTGTATCATGAAAGAAAAAAAATTTGGTTTAGTGTCCCTTTAATGCTGCTGATGCCCCAGAACATGTATTTTACCTTATTTTGTTTATTTCTTTCCTAACAGGTTTTCACAATGATTAGTAATTCCTACAACTATGTGACCCACTGGTAGCTAATGAGAACAGTCCAAAACCCTGGATTAAAGGGACAGTCTACACCAGAATTGTTATTGTTTTAAAAGATAGATAATCCCTTTTTTTAGCCATTCCCCAGTTTTGCATAACCAACACAGTTATAGTTATATATTTTTTACCTCTGTGATTATCTTGTATCTGAGCCTCTGCAAACTGCCCCTTTATTTCAGTTATTTTGTCAGACTTGCAGTCTAGCCAATCAGTGATAGCTCCCAGGTAAATTCATGTGCATGATCACAGTGTTATCTATATGAAATTCATGAACTAACACCCTCTAGTGGTGAAAAACCTGTTAAAATGCATTCTTAAGAGGCGGCCTTCAAGGTCTAAGAAATTAGCATATGAACCTCCTAGGTTAAGCTTTCAACTAAAAATACCAAGAGAACAAAGCAAAATTGGTGATAAAAGTAAATTGGAAAATTGTTTAAAATTACATGCCCTATCTGAATCATGAAAGTTTATTTTGGACTAGACTGTCCCTTTAAGCAACAATCCACCAGAATGCAAGGTTGGAAAAAGGAGTATGGGTAAGAAGTGAGTCTTATTTGAATAGAAGACTCACTTTGAGAACCTGGTTAAATATAAAATAAAGGCCCACACTGCCCCATATTAACAAAAACATTGCTCATTGACAAAGGGAAAAATCAACTGCAAGTTATTTTTTTTACACTTATACATACATTTAATAAAACATATTTTATATACTTATTAGGCAGGCCATAAAAATGTAGATTAGTGCTAGGTTCTTTTTATGGTCATAGTTTTAAAACCAGAGGGACTCCATAAGGTGCTTGTGGGGCCTTGGGTGCTAGTGGTGTTGTTTGATGCAAATGGGGTTTCACTAAGGATTTGTGGTGTTTACACCAGAAAAGGCACCAAATATACATATTAGCACTGGAAAAGGGATGATACTCAAATGCTGTAAAATAAGATCTATTTTATTGTAAGCCTAACTTAAAATAAAGTGATGATTGTACATTCAGCAATTCTTAGCTTCAGTCAGTTAGTGGTTAGTGTAGCATGCACTGGAAGGTAGGTAAATTACAGTAATCACACACAGAAGGAACTTCATCTTATTAAGTGACAAAACTCTCTGCAAGCAAGTGTCTCAGCAAGATTGGATCTCAGGAACAGGACACAAGTTAATTCCCACAGAGACTGCACAAGTTGATTCTGCTAATAAGTAGTTTGGCTTACAAATTTCAATCCTGCATCTTTGTCAGGGTCTGGTGATCTAAATCTCTTTGCTCAGGTGAGATGATCTAAAATGATCCCTAGGTCTCTATGTATCAAGCCGTCTACTTACCTGCATTCGCCGGCCCAATATGCTCGCCTAAGCTCACCTACCATCGCCGCCGCGGACCTGAATACGTTCGCCAAAGTTATCAAGAAAGCTGTCAAGAAGCCGCGCACCAAGTATGGTGCGATGAGCAGCGGACTGTTGTTAACTGACAGTCATCGATCTTGCTGCTCATCGGCTTCTTTGCAGCTTTCTTGCTAGCCTGTCACTAAGCACTCACACTAAACTATACTGTTTTACCCCCTAAACCGCCACTCCCGGAGCCCCCTGCACCTAAATAAAGTTATTACCCCCTAAACCGCTGCTCCTGGACCCCGCTGCAACTATAATAAATATATTAACCCCTAAACCACCGCTCCCGGACCCCGCCGCCACCTACTTTATACCTATTAACCCCTAATCTGCCGCTCCCGGACCCCGCCGCAACGAAATAAATATATTAACCCCTAAACTGCCACTCCCGGACCCCGCCGCCACCTACATTATACCTATTAACCCATAATCTGCTGCCCCCTATACCGCCGCCACCTACATAAAGTTATTAACCCCTATCCTGCCGATCCCGGACCCCGCCGCAAATAAATTAATTGTTGAACCCCTAAACCGCCGCACCCGGACCCCACCACCACCTACATTACATTTATTAACCCCTATCCTGCCCCCCCACACCGCCGCCACCTACAGTAAGTACATTGATTAACCCCTAATCTACCCCTCCTACACCGCCGCCAATATATTAAATGAATTAACCCCAAACCTAAGTCTAACCCTAACACCACCCTAACTTAAATATTATTTAAAATAATCTATTAAAATATTCCTATAATTAAATAAATTATTCCTATTTAAAACTAAATACTTACCTATAAAATAAACCCTAAGATAGCTACAATATAACTAATAATAACATTATAGCTATTTTAGGGTTTATTTTTATTTTACAGGCAACTTTGTATTTATTTTAACTAGGTACAATAGCTATTAAATAGTTATTAACTATTTAATAGCTACCTAGCTAAAATAACTTCAAAATTACCTGTAAAATAAATCCTAACCTAAGTTACAAATACACCTAACACTACACTATCAATAAATTAATTAAATAAATTAACTACAATTATCTATAATAAAATACAATTAAATAAACTAAACTATATTACAAAAAACAAACACTAAATTACAAAAAATAAAATAATTTTACAAGAAGTTTAATCTAATTACACCTAATCTAAGCCCCCTTATAAAATAAAAAAGCCCCCCAAAATAATAAAATTCCCTATCCTAAACTAAATTACAAATAGTAGTAATCAGCTCTTTTACCAGCCCTTAAAAGGGCCTTTTGAGGGGCATTGCCCCAAAGTAATCAGCTCTTTTACCTGTAAAAAAAAGAAATACAATACCCCCCTAACATTACAACCCACCACCCACACACCCCTACTCTAAAACCCACCCGATCCCCCCTTAAATAAACCTAACACTACCCCATTGAAGATCACCCTACCTTGAGCCGTGTTCACCCAGTCGGGCACTACTGGTCATCCGATGCGGCAGAAGAGGACATCCGGACTGGCAGAAGTCTTCATCTGATTGGGGCAGAAGAGGTCCTCCATCCGGCAGAAATCTTCATCCAAGCGGCATCTTCTATCTTCATCCTTGTGGTGATGAGCGGCTCCATCTTGAAGACCTCCGGCGCGGAACATCCTCCTTGGCCGACGACTACCCGACGAATGACCGGTCCTTTAAATTACGCCATCCAAGATGGCGTCCCTCGAATTCCGATTGGCTGATAGGATTCTATCAGCCAATCGGAATTAAGGTAGGAAAAATCCGATTGGCTGATGTAATCAGCCAATCGGATTGAAGTTCAATCCGATTGGCTGATTGGATCAGCCAATAGAATGTGAGGTCAATTCTATTGGATTGGATTTCAGGAACAGGACACAAGTTAATTCCCACAGAGACTGCACAAGTTGATTCTGCTAATAAGTACTTTGGTTTACAAATCTCAATCCTGCATCTTTGTCAGGGCCTGGTGATCTAAATCTCTTTGCTCAGGTGAGATGATCTAAAATGATCCCTAGGCCTCTATGTATCAAGCCATCTACTTACCTGCATTCGCCGGCCCAATATGCTAGCCTAAGCTCGCCTACCATCGTCGCCGCGGACCTGAATACGTTTACCAAAGTTATCAAGAAAGCTGTCAAGAAGCCGCGCACCAAGTACGGTGTGATGAGCAGTGGACTGTTGTTAACTGACAGTCATCGATCTTGCTGCTCATCTGCTTCTTTGCAGCTTTCTTGCTAGCCTGTCACTAAGCACCTACACTAAACTATACTGTTTTACCCCCTAAACCGCCGCTCCCGGAGCCCCCCGCACCTAAATAAAGTTATTACCCCCTAAACCGCTGCTCCTGGACCCCGCCGCAACTAAATAAATATATTAACCCCTAAACTACTGCTCCCGGACCCCGCCGCCACCTACATTATACCTATTAACCCCTAATCTGCTGCCCCTATACCGCCGCCACCTATATAAAGTTATTAAACCCTATCCTGCCGATCCCGGACCCCACCGCAAATAAATTAATTGTTGAACCCCTAACATAAAGTTATTAAACCCTATCCTGCTGATCCTGGACCCCGCCGCAAATAAATTAATTGTTGAACCCCGCCACCACCGCACCCGGACCCCGCCACCACCTACATTACATTTATTAACCCCTATCCTGCCCCCCTACACCGCCGTCACCTACAGTACATTGATTAACCCCTAATCTACCCCCCCTACACCGCCGCCAATATATTAAATTAATTAACCAAAAACCTAAGTCTAACCCTAACACCCCCCTAACTTAAATATTATTTAAAATAATCTATTAAAATATTCCTATAATTAAATAAATTATTCCTATTTAAAACTAAATACTTACCTATAAAATAAACCCTAAGATAGCTACAATATAACTAATAATTACATTATAGCTATTTTAGGGTTTATTTTTATTTTACAGGCAACTTTGTATTTATTTTAACTAGGTACAATAGCTATTAAATAGTTATTAAATATTTAATAGCTACCTAGCTAAAATAACTTCAAAATTACCTGTAAAATAAATCCTAACCTAAGTTACAAATACACCTAACACTACACTATCAATAAATTAATTAAATAAATTAACTACAATTATCTATAATAAAATACAATTAAATAAACTAAACTATATTACAAAAAACAAACACTAAATTACAAAAAATAAAATAATATTACAAGAAGTTTAATCTAATTACACCTAATCTAAGCCCCCTTATAAAATAAAAAAGCCCCCCAAAATAATAAAATTCCCTATCCTAAACTAAATTACAAATAGTAGTAATCAGCTCTTTTACCAGCCTTTAAAAGGGCCTTTTGTGGGGCATTGCCTCAAAGTAATCAGCTCTTTTACCTGTAAAAAAAAAGAAATACAATACCCCCCCAACATTACAACCCACAAACCCCTACTCTAAAACCCACCCAATCCCCCCTTAAATAAACCTAACACTACCCCATTGAAGATGAGCCGTGTTCACCCAGCTGGGCACCACTGGTCATCCGATGCGGCAGAAGAGGACATCCGGACCGGCAGAAGTCTTCATCTGATCGGGGCAGAAGAAGTCCTCCATCCGGCAGAAATTTTCATCCAAGCGGCATCTTCTATCTTCCTCCTTGTGGTGATGAGCGGCTCCATCTTGAAGACCTCTGGCGCGGAACATCCTCCTTGGCCGACGACTACCCGACGAATGACCGGTCCTTTAAATTACGTCATCCAAGATGGCGTCCCTCCGATTCCGATTGGCTGATAGGATTCTATTGAAAACCAGGTACGCTGGCCCGAAATAGAGGCGAGCGTACCTGGTAGGTATTTGATAACTACCAAAAGTAGTCAGATTGTGCCGAACTTGCGTTCGGAACATCTGAAGTGACTTAACCATCGATCTGTGTCGGACTGAGTCCAGCGGATCGTATGTTACCTCACTAAATTCTACTTTTGCCGGGCTGTAGGGCTTGATAACTATGGTGAAACAGCCTCGCCACAAATACGCTGTGGAATTCGAGCATATTTGCGGTTGACGGCTTGATAACTAGAGACCTTAGTGAAATTCTTAAAAGGCAGATTTTTCTTTACTTCTCCAAGAGGCGTTTCCTGCATTTCTGTATGTGGAGAGACAAGCCCAGTGCAATATAGCACTGCATGACATGACAGTTTTTCTGCATGTACACTTTGTGCTTTGTGTTTTATATTATTTTACACGTTGTTTAAGTTTTATTACATTAAAACTTTGCACTTTCTGTTTTGTATTTTATAAACAGCAGTGTATTAATGATTGTGATTTTACAAATTATGATTTCACAGTTTCTGTGTAATTTAACAAATTAGGATCATAATTTGTATATTTATGAGCATATTTTACAAATTACACTTCACTTTGTATTTCTTCTATTTAAAATAAAACTGACAGCTTCAATTTCCCAGAGAGCTTTATTTATTTCTATGGCTCAAGTAATCAAATATTCTCTAGTTTAGAGAGAAATTATATTGTAGACTTCACTGGGGCTGAACTCACTGAAATCTCTAAGAATAAGGGTGGAGCTTGGAAGTCCCAGAGAGATGAGAAATGCCCTCCATTGTGTAATGAAGCACTATTTGCCTATAGTTTAGTATATCTTACTTTTCTGTCAGGTAATAAGTATATTGTGAATTTTGAACAAACTTCACCTGCAAAAATCTGGTGCAAAAAATCTTTAAGACCAGTTTGTTTAAAATGCTTACAGCATTTCATAATACTTGTGAGAGAGCTTCAGACATACCCCGGGAATGCACCTGTTCAGCCCAGGGTACTCCCCTATCCCTCCCACGTTTTGAAGCCGAGTGTTATTTTACAATTGAGAAAATACCAAGTGCAATGTAGGTTGTAAAAGATAGACAGAAAAATATTAACTATGATCTTAATTTGTTAAAGTAACACAGAAACTTTCAAAACATAATCAGAATTTGTAACATCATTGCTGGAGATAAATCTAAATGTATTAAAATATAAAATAGAAAGTGCAAAGCAAAAAAGTAATACTGAATGCACAAAGTGTAAGTGTACTAAAACTCTAATTTCATGCAGTGCTATATTGCACAGGACTTGTCTCTCCTTCACATACATATATGAGGGAGATCTCGAAGTGCCGTAGAGTCCTGTCCTTTTTCTTTGAGCATTAAGTGATTTCAACCCCTATGAAGTCTGCACTATACTTTCACTCCAAGCAGGAAAACCTTTTATCATTAGGCCCTTAGATTGCTTAAAGGGACAGTATTCACAAATTTTCATTTAACTGCATGTAATAGACACTACTATAAAGAATAATATGCACATATACTGATCTAAAAATCCAGTATAAACCTTTTAAAAACTTATTTAGAAGCTCCCAAGGTAGCACTCTTGATGAGGTAATCTGGGACACTACCTGAAAGGGGATGGAAAGCAAAAAGAGCAGACACTCCCCCCTTGCCTGCATATGAAAAGGCAGATAACATAAACAGGAGCCTGCTGGAAGATACAACACAGAAGATCTGCACTCGCTGGTCTTTTCCAAGTGAATAGTGACTTTATTTAAGTAGTGACATTTCGAGGATAAAAACTCCCCTTCCTCAGACCAACAACTGTAGCAAAAAAAAAATAATCAAACTTTTATATTGTGAAACCCCACCCCCACAGGAAATGACACCATCTTGGCCATAGAAATGTGCAAAAACATGTCAACAAATCAATATAATCATACATGTAAACAAAACCTGTGCTCAAATTAACTTATAAATCATACAGATATAAAAGTGAAGAGTTATGCATTATTCATCATGTGTATATGTTGTATAGGAGGAGTATAATGGAACCTTACCATATCTCATATGATTTACAATTTTGAAATGCAGCAACTAAAACTGAATGTTCAAATATTTCATATCTGCAACACATACAGTGGCGTCACTAGGGGGGTGCGGGGGTGACACCAAAAAAAAAATATTTTTTTTTTTTTAAATTTTATTGAAATTCAAAGAAATACAATGTTGAGATGCATAGATTATTTTATTAGAGGCTGGAATTTGTGAACATTAGTGGGACTGGGGAAGTTGTAGACACACAATTTTTTTGCCCCTTGAGCCAGTGCTGCAATTTAAACAAATAGTTTTCCCGGCTGCTTTTGCTTGTTTGTACTTTGCTCCTCCCCTGCCCAATTTCACTATGAATGTTGTGGGTGTGCCGTGGGGCTTGCAAAGTTGCGCTGCTAGCCTAAACCTGCCTGCCTATCTGTGCTCACTGCTCAGTGACATGCGGCCCAGGGCTGTGCACTGACAGACTTGGAACAGAGTCAGAGAGCAGAATTTTCATAGTTTGCGCGCCTAAAACGTTTCTTCAGTGATTTATTTTAGAGTGCTCTGTTTATCTTTCATTTGATGTTCTGCTGAGCAGCTCTAGGCATGAGCTTCATAATTAATGCAGTGCAGTTTAAATATTTTGTATGTGTGTGTCTGAGTTTTTGTGTGCCTCAGTGTTTTTGTGTGTGTGTTTTTGTGTGTGTGTCTGAGTGTGTTTCCGAATGTTTGCGTGTGCATCTGAGTATGTTTTTAAGTGTGTCTGAGTGTATTTATGTGTGTTTGCCTGTGTTTTTGTGTGTGTCTGCTTTCTGGGGGGGGGGGTGACACCATGACTTACCGCACCGGGTGACACCAACCCTAGTGACGCCACTGAACACATATTTAACTCACTATGGTTGCATGTCAGTCATATTGAGTATCTTTATTTAAGGTGAAGGTCATTTTCATGAATGAGCGCCCGGTTTTTAAAAATTCTATTAAAAACAGGGGTACTTTTATTCATGAAAGTTTACATTGCAGTGGTTTTGTTAAAATACTTAACTTTTTCTTCTTCCAAGCCGGACCAGTGATCCCCCGCCCGCAGCTACTCGATACGTATGTCAGCAATGATGAATCCGGCTTCCTCCAATCATGGCTTCCCCCCCAGAGCAAACATTTCCTGAGGCCATGCCATGATCGTCATTGCTGTGTAAGTATAGCAGGAAGAAGCAGGCGGGGGATCGCTGATCTGGCTTGGAAGAAGAAAAAGGTATTTTAACAAAACCGTTGCAATGTAAACTTTCATGAATTAAAGTGCCCCTGTGCATTCATTCATGAAAATGTACCTTCACTTTAAGATCTGCTCACTACTTTGTACGTATCATGTATTACATGCTGACTACACGCCACACCCATTGTGGGCGTACATATATACGCTCTAAACAAATTAACTCACTCAGGCAAATCTATTACTAGAACCCTTTTCTTGCGCATATAAGCCACGCCCAAGTCACCAAAAAGATGTAAATAAATAAATGGATAGATATGAACAGATTATATGCTAGTGTCAAACAATCATGTCAAATAGATCATTAATCTAAATTAGGTTGAGAATACCTATTGCCCTGTATATGTAAAAACTACTAACATCTGTCACAATCACTGACTCTAGATAAACATACTGGGCAAGATTACAAGTGGAGCACAAAATATAGCTTTCGCTAAAGCGATATTTGCGCTCCACTTTGTAATACCAGTGCACGCAAATGTGCGCTGGTATTACAGGTGACGTGCAATGCAAACATGACTTTGCATTCGCATTGCATGGAACGATTGCACTCATGAGAGTGAAGAAGAAGAAGAGTGCACTTCCATAGGCTCCAATGGGAGAGTTGTTCTCATGTCGTGAGACACAGCATGAGAACTAGCGCAGCGAACGGGGTAAGTCGCTCAGCGATGGACAGAAAATGTAAATATATGTATATGCTTATATACATATATTTATATGTGTTAATATGTGTATATACACAAATTAACAAATAAATATATATGTACTGTATATAAGTATCAATCAAGTAGGGTAGGTGCACTCCCACTAACAAACTTCATATGCCAGGGTGCTAAGGATTGTTGATAAAGCTGATAGACGAAGCACTCTCTTATCAAGTGTATAACACAATTTTATTTAAAGTGACGTTTCGGGGTGTTCACCCCTTTATCAGACCAATATGAGTGAAAATAACAAACAATCTTTTAAAGCATACTTGATCCCTCCCCCACCAAACCAAAAAAAACACCAAACAGGTTACCATGGTGATACACCTAGTGATATGCAGTAACCCACATTCAATGAAACAAAAATAAGTAAACAAAAAAAACCTAACAATTGTAACTTTCACAAACGTAAACAGTGTGATAGCATATACTTACATCCCCAACACAAAACATGTGTGTGTGTGTTTACAAAGAATATAGCTATAGATATAAAATTTACACTAGGACATGTTAAATACGAGATATGCGGTCTCAAATCATAATAGATGGAAAAAAACAACAGTATTCATATGTATAGAAACACAGTAGCCAAAGTCTATCTGTCCATGTTGCCTACCGTTATCACAACTTAATCTATTGTTGATGTATACAACATCTGTCACATCAGTCGTGTATAGTGATCATGCCGTAGCCTTGATCGTACCGGTTTAGCTTCGTCCCGCCCATATGGGGCGTGTGTTACAGTGTCAACAAAAAATTTTCAGAAAAATTGTCAGAAAGGACTAGCTGTTACTACTTATAACTGCCTAAGTATCAGTACATTACTGTCAAGTCTTGTGGGTGGTCAAGTGTTTAAAGGCTCATAACACAAGGGAATATATTCATACCGTAATGGCCAATATATGGTAATGAGAGTTAGGTTAGATGCATAACCTATGCGCGATATGGTGCTTGTCTAGAGGTGAAGAGTAGCTTGTTAGACTCACAGATCAGTTAAAATGTTTGTATGTTAACATAGCAGATATAACTTTAGCACTGAAAACTCGTATTGCTATTTCAGCACCACAAATAAATGTCAACATCACAGTTCTTGAACATACTATGCACATTAAAGAGTTAGAACTTATGCATGTTAACATGGCAGATAAAGCTGTAGCAATGAATGGGAGTAATAATACAAGCTCATATTGCTATTTCAGCTCCACAATTTTGAACGTCAGCTGTAAATTATAGAGTTAACACGTATATATGTTAACATGGCAGATAAGGCTATAGCAATGGATGAGAAAAATAATGCAAAGGCATATTGCTATTTCAGCACCACAAATAAATTTAAACACCACCAGAAAATATCATGGCAAGAAAAAAAATATGCAGCAAATAGAAGAAAAACCATCAAGCCTTCCAAGCGTATTAAATTCACAATTTTTTTTTATGTAATTGGCTTCATGGAGATGCATAAAACAGTGATAAAAGTGGAAAATTCCCCTGGTAATCCAGGACAAAAAAAAAACACAGTCCTACGCATTTCGGCAGCCCACTGCCTTAATCATGGACAAGAAAAAAAATGCCCAGATATAAAAAAGAGGGCGAGATAGATTATTTCATAACCATTCATTGTTTACCCTCCATGCAGAATGCATCTTCATCCTATATCACATAGCTGACAAGAGATCAATGACAGAAATATAAAAAGGAGCAATACAGAAATACATAAACACACAGAATTCACCGATATAAGGGACCTCATAGGTATAAATCTTTATTATAAAGTGCGTCTACGATATTCCTAGCAACACTGTAACCTATATCATTGGACAATACTATACAGGCAACACACGACAGTGGAATACATCCTATTTATGTAACGGGCTCAATGACTAGGGCCTCATCTCTGGACATTGTAATTAAAGAAAACATTTTAGTTAAAGAAAGCAACGCCAATCGATACTTGCGGTCAGTCCCCTTGGTTGTACAGTGTCCAGTTTATGAATCCAGCTGGCTTTAGTGTGTAGTAATCGTTTGTTTCTATCGCCACCACGACATAGTGGGGAAACGTGATCAATCAGCTGAAATCTAAGGTCTTTCACCATGTGTCCTTTATGGGCAAAATGCAAAGCTAACGGTTGGTCACTGTCTCCTTTTTCTATGGCCGTGCGGATGGCACTCCAATGGTTCGCCATCTTCTTCTTTATGTCATCCGAGGTCTTACTCACATAAAACAGCCCGCAAATACAGCTCAACATGTACACTACAAACGGGGTTGTGCATGTTAAGTAATGCTTTATAGGGTATCTTTTGTTTGTATGGGGGTGTTTGAAACTGGTCCCTTGAACCATGGAGTGGCAGGTGAGACCACTGGGGGCATTTGTATGATCCTTTCTTGGTGGATTTCAGCCATGTCTGTTTCGTATAGCAGTGTTGTGGATCTGTCAATACCAGTAGGTCACGTAAGCTCTTTCCACATCTAAAACTTACCCTTGGTGGTGCATACTATAAGTATATATAATGATCTTTTAGTGAAGAATATATTCCAAAAAGGACACCATAGGTAGAGACCTCTGACCTTATCAAAGCGCATTGTTTGTTGTGTGAAACATGTCTCTACCTATGGTGTCCTTTTTGGAATATTCACTTTTAGTAATGTAAACAATAAAGTAATAACTTTATTATTTTTCCCTCTTTGGCATAATTTTTTACTCTGTGATGGAGGTTTGTAATCTGCCTCTACAAAAGGTAACTTTTTTCTTCACTAAAAAGATTATCTATCCATTTGAAGCCTATTTGGGATAAGGCTTGAAGAACTGAGTATCCCCGGTAGGGATTACCCCCTTGGATTGGGTGAGTGAATACACATTTAAATTGATGTGTTATATATAAGCATATACATATATATTTACAGGGAACACACAGTTCCCATAGATGAAAAGGTTAAGGCACCCCACAGCCGCTGACTTAAAAACTGCTAAGTGCAGTTTAAAGAAAAAAAATGCTAACACTTAAGTTTGGGGGCCAGTTATAAAATTAACCATAAATTAATCTGATCTCTGGTTAATTTAATAAGCGCTAATTGCAATAAACAGCCACTTTAATGAATAGTTAATTATCTTCTGTCCGCCAAACCTAATTCCTGTCCTCTAACACCCACTGCAGTCTGGCTTCCATCCCCAACACTCAGCTGAGACTGCCCTCACCAAGGTTACTAACCATCTTCTTGCTGCTAAAAATAGTTGCCACTACTCTATACTTATCTTACTTGACCTATCAGCTGCCATCAACACACCGTTGACTACTTTCTCCTCCTAAAGACTCTCAGCTCTCTTGGTCTCTGTGACACCACCCTCTCTTGGATTCTCTCTTATCTCTGAAACAGTTCCTTTTGTGTCATCTGCTAGTGACTCCTCCTCTTTAATGTCTCTGTCAGTAGGAGTACCTCAAGGCTCTGCCCTGGGTCCTCTGCTATTCTCTGTTTATACTCCTTCACTGGGTAAACTTATTGGTTAACAACTTTGGCTTCAAATATAACCTCTATGCTGATGAAACTTAGATCTACCTCTCCACCCCTGCTCTCCCTCTGTCTTTTCTCATGTCAGTGATTGCTTATCTGGCATTTGTTTCTGGATGACCTCTCACCACCTAAAGTTTAACATGTCCAAGACTTAGCCCCTTCTACCTCTACTCTAGTCACTGTAGGCAGCATCACTATCTCACCATGTCCTTCATCCCCCCACATTCAAATGCTCTCTTCATCCAGCACAACCACCTATGCAATATCTCCAAAATGCATCCGTTTCTGAGCGCTGACACCACTGAGCCACTAATCCACTCCCTGGTAATTTCCCGACTTGACTACTGTAATAACCTAATAACTGGACTTGCTCTCTCCCTCCTTCAATCCATCTTAAATGCCCCTGCTAGGCTAATCTACCTTTCCCTCCACTCTGTGTCTACTGCCCCTTTCTGTGAGTCCCTTCACTGGCTCCCCCTGACCTACAAAGCTACCAACACTGCCCCCGACTACCTGTCCTCACTAATTAAGAAATATACTTCAGCCTGCCTACTAAGTTGCAACAATGACCTGCTCCTTGGAATTTCCACCCTCACTTCCTTCCCTGCTAGACTGCAGGACTTCTGTGTGGCACCAACCCACTGGAACGCACTTTCTCACATTGTCCAACTTTCCCTTAATCTGTCCTCCTTTAAGCACTCCCTAAAGACATTTTTGTTCAAGCAAGCCAACCACCCAACTCAGTAACAAATGAATTCCACTTACCTAATAATTACCTTCATCTAACTATGTAGTAGCATCATTCTCACCCTTGCAGTCCCAGCCTCCTGTTTCTTACCCTCCTACTCTTCTAGATTGTAAATTCCCACAGGAATAGGGCCTATAATTCCTCCTGAGAGGTTAGCCAAACTGGTTCTGTTTTCTCTAGAAAAAAGGCGCTTGAGAGGTGACGTGGTTACTTTTTATAAATATATTCAAGGCCGATTTACAGAGATGGCAGAAGCTTTGTTTATTCCAAGAAAATTGTTTGTGTCAAGAGGTCACAATTTAAGGCTGGAGAAAAGGAAATTTAATCTCCTGCAGCAGAAATGTTTTTTTACTGTAAGAGCAATACAATTGTGGAACTCATTACCAAAGGACGTAGTGAATGCTAATACCTTAGATACATTTAAAAATGTTTAGATACATTTCTGGCTAGAAACAGAATTCATGGATATGATTGCTTGTGTTAAATGGGTCACGTTTTAATGGTATTAATTTAAGCTCAACTGGAGCGTTTTTGTAAGTATATTAGATTTGTATAGGTTGAACTCGATGGACTTCAGTCTTTTTTTTTCAGCCTCATCTACTATGTTACTATCAGCTAGATTCCGAGTTTTGCGTTATGAGTGAAAAAGCATTGTTATGCTTCATAACGCCGCTATTACAAGTCTTGTAGGTATAGGTGTACCGCACACCTTTTTGGCTGTCACGCAACATCAGTATCACACTTTTAAAAAAGTAATTTTTCAATGGGACTCCCATAGCGCCGGTATTAAGAGTTTGCCTGGGAGGCCAAAAACTGAGCGATACACTCTATAACCACAAGATCCGTACCGCCATCTAAAGTCAGTAGTTATGAGTTTTATGTTACAAATCTGTAACATAAAACTCATAACTAAAGTGTTAAAAAGTACACTAACACCCATAAACTACCTATTAACCCATAAACCGAGGCCCTCCTGCATCACAATTATTAACCCTAATCTGCCGTCCGCCCACACTGCCGCTATAATAAACCTATTAACCACTAAACCGCAAGCCCCCCATAACAAAATATACTAAATTAAACTATTAACCCCTAAACCTCTGGCTTCCCACATCACTACATAAATATATTAACCCCTAAACCTAACCCTAACGTAACCCTAAGCCTAAATCTAACCCTAACCCTAACACCCCCTAACTTAAATATAATTAAAATAAATCTATATAAACCTTACAATTATTACCTAAATAATTTCTATTTAAAACTAAATACATACCTGTAAAATAAAGGTAGACTAGTTAGTAAATAGTTATTAACTATTTACTAACTACCAAGTTAAAATAAATACAAATGTACCTGTAAAATAAAACCTAACCTGCCTTACAATAAAACCTAACATTACAATCAAATCAAATAAATTAAATGAATTAAATACAATTATCTAAATTACAAAAAAACAAACAAAATTACACAAAATAAAAAACTAAATTATCAAATAAAAAAATGAATTACTCCTAATCTAATAGCCCTATCAAAATATAAAAGCCCCCCAAAATAATAAATCCCCTAGCCTACACTAAACTGCCAATAGCCCTTAAAAGGGCCTTTTGCGGGGCATTGCCCCAAAAATATCAGCTCTTTTACCTGGCAGTAAAAATTACAAACACCCCCCCAACAGTAAAACCACCACCCACCCACCCACCCACCCACCCACCCACCCAACCAAACCCCGAAATAAAACTCTATCTAAATAAACCTAAGCTTACCATTGCCCTAGATGGGCATTGCCCTTAAAAGGGCATTTAGCTCTTTTACGGTGCCCAAACCCTAAGCTAAAAATAATACCCACCCAATAAACCCTTAAAAAAACCTAACACTAACCCCCGATGATCCACTTACAGTTTTCTGAAGACCAGACATCCATCCTCATCCAGCCGGCAAAGTCCTCATCCAAGCGGGCAGAAGTCTTCATCGAAGCCGACAGAAGTCTTCATCCAAGCGGCCAGAAGTCTTCATCCAAGAGGGCAGAAGTCTTCATCCAGACGGCATCTTCTATCTTTTTTTTTTTGAGGGGGGGGGGGCTTTTTTATTTTTATAGGGCTATTAGATCAGGAGTAATTTGTTATTTTTATTTGATAATTTCATTTTTTATTTTGTGTAATTTAGTGTTTTGTTTTTTTGTAATTTAGATAATTGTGTCTGATTAATTTAATTTATTTGATTTGATTGTAATGTTAGGTTTTATTGTAAGGCAGGTTAGGTTTTATTTTACAGGTAAATTTGTATTTATTTTAACTAGATAGTTAGTAAATAGTTAATAACTATTTACTAACTAGTCTACCTTGTTAAAATAAATACAAACTTACCTGTGAAATAATAATAAAACTTAAGATAGATACAATATAACTATTAGTTATATTGTAGCTATCTTAGTTTTTTTTACAGGTAAGTATGTATTTAGTTTTAAATAGGAATTATTTTGGTAATAATTGTAAGGTTTATATAGATTTATTTTAATTATATTTAAGTTAGGGGGTGTTAGGGTTAGGGTTAGACTTATGCTTAGGGTTACGTTAGGGTTAGGTTTAGGGGTTAATATATTTATGTAGTGTTAGTTATGTGGGAGGCCAGAGGTTTAGGGGTTAATAACTTTAGTATAGTGGCGGCAAAATTGGGGGCAGCAGATTAGGGGTTAATAACTGGAATGTAGGAGGTGGCGATATCGGGGACGGCAGATTAGGGGTTAATAACTGTAATGTAGGTGGTGGCGATGTCAGGGGCAGCAGATTAGAGGTTAATAACTGTAATGTAGGTGGCGGCGATGTCGGGTGGCAGATTAGGGGTTAATAACTGTAATGTAGGTGGAGTCGATGTTGGGGGCGGCAGATTAAATATCGTTAAATTGTAAATTTAATTTAAAATTAGGGGATTTTAGGTTTAGGGGTTAATAGTTTAATTTAGTGATTTGCGATGTGGGGGGCCGGTGGTTTAGGGGTTAAAAGGTTTAGTTTAGTAGTAGCGATGTGGGGGGCGGTTTAGGGGTTAATAGGTTTATTATAGAAGTAGCGATGTGGGGGGCAGCAGTTTAGGGGTTAATATGTTTATTTAGTGTTGGCTATGTGGGTGGGCGGCGGATTAGTGGTTAATAAGTTTAATATAGTATTTGCAATGCGGGAGGGTGGCGGTTTGGGGGTTAAAAGGTTGTTTATGGGTGTTAGTGTACTTTTTAACATTTTAGTTATGAGTTAAATATTTTTGTTTCGCAAAATCCATAACTACTGGTCTGGTCTCAGATCACAGTATGGATCACAGTGGTATAGGCTATAACGCTAGCACTTTAGCCGGACCACAAAACCTGTAATACAGCGGTATGCAAATCCCGCACTCAAACATCATTTTTTGAGTGCGGAATGGATTGTTGCATTATTGGCTAAAATGTTTGCGTTATAGCTATACCACCACGACTTGTAATACGGGAGACCTGCCATTCCACGAGCAATGGCCAATCTTTAAGCAATATAGCCTTACCGCACCATACCGCAAAACTTGTAATCTTGCCCTTAGTGGTTAGCGCTGTAGGTCTAATAATGCTGTCATCTAGTGCTCTTGCAAATGCATAACATTCTTGCAAAACTGTTGCCATATAGTGCTCCAGAAATGGGCCGGCTCCTAAACATACATACCTGCTTTTTCAACAAAAGATAGCAAAAGAACAAAGAAAAAATAATAATATAATTAAATTAGAAAGTTGTTTAAAATCACATGCTCTGAGTCATGAAAGAACATTTTTGGTTTCATAACCATTTAATGTGGCAACTAAAGCAAAATTAGTTTATAGAGAGATCTGTCAAATTATTATTTTCAAAAACATGTTTACCATCAAAAACTGATGGGAAATTTATTAATAAGCTGCCAAATTATGTTAACACAAATCAAAACTGCGTCATTTGCACCTATTTTAGATGTTGTGCCAGGTCCATACTATCTAGACAAGTCTTGCAAATATTGCCAAAAAATAAATTTATTTTGTAAACTTTGTACAGGTTATAGCATATTTATAAGCCAAGTGTTTTTGTAGGCAAAAGAACAAACACGATCCACGATCAAAAAACTTGCAGGATGCTAAAAGGTTAATGGTAAACTCTTTTGAACATATTTCTGAGTTCTACAAAGTGTAGCAATAACAATCCTGTGTGATTAGCCAACATTGTTCATTCAAGTGAGAAACTATATAAATTGTTCTTTCTTTATTTGTTTTGTTAAATTTTCATTGAAATACATCTCATGAGTATTTTCAAAGCTACAATACAAAAATGTTACGGTATTCTCAAGGACTTGATCTGTAGATAGCTTTAAATCTGTAAGGAACAGGTATGCTGCATTTAAAACTGTAACATTTTTGCAAGACTTAAAATCTAAATTGTTTTGAATACAACTGTCTGATGCCTAGTTCAACACTTTTGGAAAATTAAAGTGACATAAACAATCAAAAATAAATACTCTATTGTAGCAGTATATTTTATTATAGCATTGTTGCTAGTAGATAACTATGGCCTCGATCACAATCATTTGCTCCAGAAAAGGCTTCCTATCTAATTGTTAGCAGAGTTTCTTGAGTGATCACAATGCTATATAATTTCATTTTTTAAAACCTCGCTGTCCCAAAAACAATTGCAAATGAAAACCTCCAAAAACTACTTCTTATGTACGTTTTCAAAATAGAAACTGGGAGGTCTCCCAAAATAGACACACACAATAGCCCATTCAAACAATTTAAGATCACTGGAAAACTCTACTCATGTATTTTCTTTGTTCTTGCTGCAAGGAAAAACAAAATTGCAGGCTGGAAGGATAGTGATGTCGCGAATAGTTCGCCGGCGAATAGTTCCCGGCGAACATAGCTTGTTCACGTTCGCCGCGGTGGGCGAACATATGCGATGTTTGCTCCGCCCCCTATTCGTCATCATTGAGTAATACTTTGACCCTGTATCTCACAGTCAGCAGACACATTCCATCCAATCAGCAGAGGACCCTCCCTCCCAGACCCTCCTACCTCCTGGACAGCATCCATTTTAGATTCATTTGGAAGCTGCTTTCTTATTGAGAGGAGGGACAGTGTAGCTGCTGCTGATTTAATAGGGAAATCGATAGCTAGGCTAGTGTATTCAGTGTCCACTACAGTCCTGAAGGACTCATCTGATCTCTGCTGTAAGGACAGCACCCCAAAAAGCCCTTTTTAGGGCTAGAACATCAGTCTGCTATTTTTTTTTTTTCCTGTGTAATCTAATTGCAGTTGCCTGCCTGCCAGCGTGTGTGTCAGGCTCACAGCCTATACTGTGCCCACTTGCCCAGAGCCACCACTCATATCTGGTGTAACAGTAGTGTACATTTAAAAAAAACAACACTTTTTTGACTGTGTTAAATAATAGCAGTCAGTTTCCTTCACACGTGTGCGTTTTAGTGCCTGCCTGCCAGGGCACAGTGTTACCCCAGTGCAACTCATATCTGGTGTAACAGTAGTGTAGATTTAAAAAAAAAAAAAAAACTTTTTTGACTGTGTTAAATAATAGCAGTCAGTTTCCTTCACACGTGTGCGTTTCAGTGCCTGCCTGCCAGGGCACAGTGTCACCCCAGTGTAACTCATATCTGGTGTAACAGTAGTGTAAATTAAAAAAAACAACAACACTTTTTTGACTGTGAAATAATAGCAGTCAGTTTCCTTCACACGTGTGCGTTTCAGTGCCTGCCTGCCAGGGCACAGTGTCACCCCAGTGCAACTCATATCTGGTGTAACAGTAGTGTACATTTAAAAAAAACAACACTTTTTTGACTGTGTTAAATAATAGCAGTCAGTTTCCTTCACACATGTGCGTTTCAGTGCCTGCCTGCCTGCCAGGGCACAGTGTCACCCCAGTGCAACTCATATCTGGTGTAACAGTAGTGTACATTTAAAAAAAACAACACTTTTTTGACTGTGTTAAATAATAGCAGTCAGTTTCCTTCACACGTGTGCGTTTCAGTGCCTGCCTGCCAGGGCACAGTGTCACCCCAGTGCAACTCATATCTGGTGTAACAGTAGTGTACATTTAAAAAAAACAACACTTTTTTTACTGTGAAATAATAGCAGTCAGTTTCCTTCACACGTGTGCGTTTCAGTGCCTGCCAGGGCACAGTGTCACCCCAGGGCAACTCATATCTGGTATAACAGTAGTGTACATTTAAAAAAAACAAAAAACCTTTTTTGACTGGGAAATAATAGCAGTCAGTTTCCTTCACACATGTGCGTTTCAGTGCCTGCCTGCCTGCCAGGGCACAGTGTCACCCCAGTGCAACTCATATCTGGTGTAACAGTAGTGTACATTTAAAAAAAACAACACTTTTTTGACTGTGTTAAATAATAGCAGTCAGTTTCCTTCACACGTGTGCGTTTCAGTGCCTGCCTGCCAGGGCACAGTGTCACCCCAGTGCAACTCATATCTGGTGTAACAGTAGTGTACATTTAAAAAAAACAACACTTTTTTTACTGTGAAATAATAGCAGTCAGTTTCCTTCACACGTGTGCGTTTCAGTGCCTGCCAGGGCACAGTGTCACACCAGTGCAACTCATATCTGGTGTAACAGTAGTGTACATTTAAAAAAAATATACAATTTTGACTGTAATAGATTGAATAGCAGTTAGTTGTCTGCAAGCGTGTGTGTCAGGCCTACAGCGTCTACTCTGCCAACTTCTGCCAGTGCACAGTGCCACTCATATCTGTTGTCACAGTAGCTTGCACGCATAGTACCACTAATCGAAAAAAAAATGACAGGCAGAGGCAGGCCACCCCGCAGGGGCCGTCGTGTTCATGGTGCTGTGATTCCCTTTGGCCCTAGAATAATGCCCAGTGTTCAGAGGCCACGTACCCCGAACTCGAACAGTCCTGAGGACATAGTTGACTGGCTGACACAGGACACCCAATCTTCTACAGCTTCGGCTCGGAACCTTGATGCACCATCCTCCTCCAGCTTAGCTTCGGGCACCTCTCAAGTTACCGCTCGCCCGCCTGCCACCACCACCAACACTAGCACCACAGCCGCTTCACTTGATCTGTCAGAGGAGTTATTTACACATCAGTTGGAAGAAATGAGTGATAGTGATGCGCAACCATTATTGCCAGAGGATGTAGATAACAGGGATATATCTCAGTCAGGCAGCATTACACACATGGACGTATGGTGTGATGATGATGATGGTGTACCCGCTGCTGCTTCCTTTGTTGAGTTGTCAGATACAAGTGAAGCGGTTGATGATGACGATGCGTCCGTGGATGTCACGTAGGTGCCTGCTAGAAGAGAAGAAGAAGAGGGGGGAAGCTCAGATGGGGAGACAGAGAGGAGGAGGAGACGAGATGGAAGGAGGGGGAGGTTGTCGCAAGGAGCTAGTGGCATAGTCAGACAGCATGCATCGGCACCCGGGGTCAGCCAGACAGCACACTAATCAATGCATGCTGTTGCCACCACCAGAATGCCGTCATTGCAGAGCTCAGCAGTGTGGCGTTTTTTTGTGTGTCTGCCTCGGACAACAGCGATGCCATTTGCAACCTGTGCCAAAAGAAACTGAGTCGTGGGAAGTCCAACACCCACCTAGGTACAACTGCTTTGCGAAGGCACATCACAAACGCCTATGGGATCAACACATGAGTAGAAGCAGCACACAAACTCAAAGCCGCCATCCTCCTCCTGGTCCAGCATCTTCAGCCACGTCAACCAATGCTGTCCTCCTTAACCCCTCTCAACCATCCGCCGCTCCGTGTCTCGCCTTGAGCAGTTCCTGCTCATCTGCCCACAGTCAGGTGTCTGTCAAGGACATGTTTGAGCGTAAGAAGCCAATGTCACAAAGTCACCCCCTTGCCCGGCATCTGACAGCTGGCTTGACTGAACTCTTAGCCCACCAGCTTTTACCATAGAAGCTAGTGGAGTCTGAGGCATTCCAAAAATTTGTAGCTATTGGGACACCGCAGTGGAAGGTACCTGGCCGAAATTTCTTTGCAGAAAAGGCAATCCCCAACCTTTACTCGATTGTGCAAAAGGAAGTAATGGCATGTCTGGCACACAGTGTTGGGGCAAGGGTCCATCTTACCACTGATACCTGTTCTGCAAAGCATGGTCAGGGCAGGTATATCACCTACACTGCGCATTGGGTAAACCTGCTGACGGCTGCCAAGCATGGAATGCGTGTCTCTGCAGAGGAGTTGGTGACACCGCCACGACTTGCAGACAGGCTTGCTGCCACCTAGTCTACTCCTCCTACTCCATCCTCTTCCATAACATCCTCGGCTGAGTCCTCTTCTGCTGCTGCATCTTGCTCCACATCAAAGGCACCCCCCAGCTCCCCAGGTACTATTCCACATCCCGGATATGGCAGTGTCACGCCGTCTTGGGGTTGACTTGCCTGAAAGCAGAGAGTCACACCGGACCAGCACTCCTGTCTGCCCTGACTCCGCACCAACTGGAGATCAGCAAAGTGGTTTGTGACAACGGAAGAAATTTGGTGTCAGCATTGAATTTGGGCAAGTTGACACATGTGCCGTGCATGGCACATGTGTGTAATCTGATCGTACAACGCTTTGTGCATAAGTACCCAGGCTTACAGGACGTCCTGAAGCAGGCCAGGAAGGTGTGTGGCCATTTCAGGCGTTCCTACATGGCCATGGCGCACTTTTCAGATATCCAGCGGCAAAACAACATGCCAATGAGGCGCTTGATTTGCGACAGCCCGATACGTTGGAATTACACACTCCTAATGTTCGACCACCTGCTCCAACAAGATAAAGACCTTAACGACTATTTGTATGACCGGGGTGCTAGGACAGCCTCTGCGGAGCTGGGAATTTTTTTGCCACGTTACTGGATGCTCATGCGCAATGCCTGTAGGCTCATGCGTCCTTTTGAGGAGGTGACAAACCTAGTCAGTTGCACCGAAGGCATCATCAGCGACATCATACCATTTGTTTTCTTCCTGGAGTGTGCCCTGCGAAGAGTGCTGGATCAGGCAGTAGATGAGCGTGAAGAGGAAGAGTTGTGGTCACCATCACCACCAGAAACAGCCTTATCAGCATCGCTTGCTGGACCTGTGGCAACGCTGGAAGAGGATTGTGAGGAAGAGGAGTCAGAGGAGGAATGTGGCTTTGAGGAGGAGGAGGAAGACCAACCACAACAGGCATCCCAGGGTACTTGTTGTCACCTATCTGGTACCTGTGGTGTTGTACGTGGCTGGGGGGAAGAACATACCTTCAGTGAGATCACTGAGGACGAGGAACGGGACATGAGTAGCTCGGCATCCAACCTTGTGCAAATGGGGTCTTTCATGCTGTCGTGCCTGTTGAGGGACCCTCATATAAAAAGGCTGAAGGAGAACGACCTGTACTGGGTGTCCACGCTACTAGACCCCGGTAAAAGCATAAAGTGCCTGAAATGTTACCGAATTACCGCAAGTCAGAAAGGATGCAGCAGTTCCAAAATAAATTAAAAAGTATGCTTTACACAGCATATAAGGGTGATGTCACAGAGGTGAAAGTAATCCTCCTCCTCCCACGACCACACCGGCAAGGACAGTACGTATTACAGATGTGTTGTTGATGGAGGACATGCAGAACTTTTTAAGTCCTACGCATCGCCACAGCCCTTCGGGGTCCACCCTCAGAGAACGACTCGACCGACAGGTAGCAGACTACCTCGCCTCAACTGCAGATATCGACACTCTGAGGAGTGATGAACCCCTTGACTACTGGGTGTGCAGGCTTGACCTGTGGTCTGAGCTATCCCAATTTGCGATTAAACTTCTGGCCTGCCCCGCTTCAAGTGTCCTGTCAGAAAGGAACTTCAGTGCAGCAGGAGGTATTGTCACTGAGAAGAGAAGTTGCCTAGGTCACAAAAGTCTAGATTACCTCACCTTTATTAAGATGAATGAGGGATGGATCCCGAAGGGACTGACAGTGGGCGATACATTCGACTAAAAAGGCCTGATGAGATGAGCTGCCTTGGGCTAAAAATAGTCCACACACTGCTGTATTTTATCTCTGAATGCCGGATGACTTGCGTGACTTATCCGCCACCAACTAGGGTTCAAGCCACAATGTTTTAGGGCACTTTCTGCCTGGGAAACAAACATCAATTTTTCAGGCCGCTGCTACAGTAGCGGCTGCAACAATACCTAATTTTTCAGACATGTTTACATGCCTAATTTTTCTGGCCTGGTGCTGCACTGTGGCTTCAAAAACCAAAAAAAAAAAGGCACATAACAGGGATTAAACTGATAGGAATAGTGCTACTTAACACACCACTCCTATCTGGTGGCACATTAGATTGCATGCGCAGTGCCACAAATTTTAAGTAGGAGGTCCGACCAAGCATCTTTTTCCATCTCCCGGTTCCTAAAATTGATGCCATATACACGGCAGGGATTAAACTGATAAGAATAGTACTACTTATCACACCACTCCTATCTGGTGGCACATTAGATTGCACGTGCAGTGCCCCAAATTTGAAGTAGGAGGACCGACCAAGAATCTTTTTCCATCTCCCGGTTCCTAAAATCGATGCCATATACACGTCCCCTGATAGGGGACGTAACAGGGATTAAACTGATAAGAATAGAACTACTTAACACACCACTTCTATCTGGTGGCACATTAGATTGCACGCGCAGTGCCCCAAATTTGAAGTAGGAGGACTGACCAAGCATCTTTTTCTATTTCCCGGTTCCTAAAATCGATGCCATATAGACGTCCCCTGATAGGGGACGTAACAGGGATTAAACTGATAGGAATAGTACTATTTAACACACCTTATAATAACACAGAGAGAGGCAATGCAGAGAGAGGAGCCTGAAGAAGAGGAGTCAGAGGAGGAAGGTGGCTTTGAGGAGGTCGAAGATCAAACACAGCAGGCGTCCCAGGGGGCTTGTTGTCACCTTTCGAGGACCCTTGTTGTTGTACGTGACTGGGTGGAGGAAGAGACCTTCAATGACATCAGTGAGGACAAGGAACGGGACATGGCTAGCTTGGTATACAACCTTGTGCAAATGGGGAGTTTGCAGTTGTGCAAATGGACTGTTTGCGGTGCGTTAAAGGGACAGTCTAGGCCAAAATAAACTTTCATGATTCAGATAGAGCATGTAATTTTAAACAATTTTCCAATTTACTTTTATCACCAATTTTGCTTTGTTCTCTTGGTATTCTTAGTTGAAAGCTTAACCTAGGAGGTTCATATGCTAATTTCTTAGACCTTAAAGCCCACCTCTTTCAGATTGCATTTTAACAGTTTTTCACCAATAGAGGGTGTTAGTTCACGTATTTCATATAGATAACACTGTGCTCGTGCACGAGAAGTTATCTGGCAGCAGGCACTGATTGGCTAGACTGCAAGTCTGTCAAAAGAACTGAAAAAAGGGGCAGTTTGCAGAGGCTTAGATATAAGATAATCACAGAGGTTTAAAGTATATTATTATAAATGTGTTAGTTATGCAAAACTGGGAAATGGGTAATAAAGGGATTATCTATCTTTTAAAACAATAAAAATTCTGGTGTAGACTGTCCCTTTAAACAGGGAGTTTGGTCTGTTACTGTGAAGCGGGCACAACCCTTACACTACCTGATCGATACAACATCATACCTGATGTTTTAAAGCACGTTATTCCAAACAATTTAGGAATGTTAGGTGATTTATGCCCTTTATGGATTAAAACCAGACTCTGCATCAACTATGTATGCCATGGATCCCCCTCCGACATGCCACAGTCCAGGTGTTAGTCCCCTTGAAACAACTTTTACATCACTATTGTGGCCAGAAAGAGTCCCTGTGGGTTTTAAAATTTGCCTGCTTATTGAAGTCTATGGCGGTTCGCCCGGTTCGCCTGTTCGCGAACAGTTGGGGAAGTTCGCATTCGCCGTTCGCGAACCCAAATCTTTATGTTCGCGACATCACTATGGACAGATAGCTCAGCATGCTAATGCACTGTGGCTGAGCCCTGTAGCAACCTGAGGGTTGCAGGTTCGATCCCCGGTGAGATCCACTCAGCCTTTCATCTTTCTGAGGTCGATAAAATGAGCAGCGCCTTGAGACCCTTACGGGTGATTAGCCGTGCTTTACAAGTACCCAATACAATACAATGTTTACATGATTCATTCCAATTTCTAGTGGGATATTCAACTCCTGGCCAGCAGGAGGAGACAAAGAGCACCCCAGCAGTGCTGTTAAGTGTCACTTCCCTCACCCATAAGCCCCAGTCATTTGGCCGAAGGGAAATGGAAAAAGAAGAAAACACAAGGGTATAGAGGTGTCTGAGGTTAGTACATGAAAATTACGTCTTAAATTTAAACAAGGGTGGGTCATGGATTCTCCATGCCCAGAAATAAATAAATTTATTAGGTAAGCATAAATTTTGTTTTCTTTCCTAAGGCATGGCAAGTCCATGATTTGTTCCAATTATTAGTGGGAACCAATACCCAAGCTAGAGGACACAGAATGAAAAGGGAGGGAGAACAAGACGGGCGGACCTAAACAGAAGGCACCACCGCTTGAAGAACTTTTCTCCTACAAGAAGCCTCAGTTGAGGAAAAAAGTATAAGATTTGTAGAATTTGGAAAAGGTATGCAAAAAGGACCATGTTGCCGCTAGATATGTGCATGGCGACAAAAATTAGGTTCGGTTCAGATTTTTTCGATTTTCGGTTCGGACCAATTCGAATTCGGAGAAATTTGAATCGATTCGTTTCGGATTCATTCGGATTCGAAGAAATTTGGCTGGATTCGGTTCGATTCGGAAATTCGGAATTTCGGTAAGTATTAGGTGGGATTAAACTAGTATTATGTACAGTATATTAGGTGTAACCCATAGCAGAGTGATATAACCTAATATACTGTACAATACTAGTGTAATCCATGGCCATCCGAATCTACCGAATAAATCCGAATAAATCCAAACTAATTTGGATTTATTTGGTTGATTCAGCAGTATTTTAATTCGGAAATTCGGATTGATCCGAATCCCGAATTTTATGAATTAGGCCGAATTTCCGAATCGATCCGAAATGAATTGCACATGTCTAGTTGCCGCCTTGCAAATTTACTCTACAGAAGCTTGAATTTTGAAAGCCCATGGAGAAGAGACAGATCTAGTGGAATGAGCCGTAATTCTCTCAGGAGGCTGCTGTCTCATAAGCCAATCAGATAACACTTCTCAACCAGAGAGAAAGGGTAGTAGAAGTGGCCTTCTGACCTTTACGCTTACCAATGAACAGGGCAGAAGACTGACGAAAATCTTTAGTTGCTTGAAAGTAACATTTTAGAGCATGCACAACATCCATATCTGCCAGATGTTTGTGTAAAAGAATAGACAGTGCAGAAATCTGACCCTTCAGAGTGCTGACTGACAAACCCTTCTCCAGGCCCTCCTGAAGAAAAAGATAAAATTCTGGGTACCCTTACCCTGCTCCAAGAGAAATAATTTGATTCACACCAATATAGGTATTTGCGCCATACTTTATGGTAAATCTAGTGAGTAACAGGCTTACAAGCCTGAAGCATGGTATCAATGACCATCTCAGAGAAGCCATGCCTAGCCAAAACTAGGTGTTCAATCTCCAAGCAGTCAGCTTCAGAGAATCTAGATTGGGACCCTGAAGGGACCCTGAAGTAGAAGGTCCTTCCTCAGAGGTAACCTCCAAGGCTGAAGAGATGACATCTTCCCCAGATCCGCAAACCAGATCCTGTGAGACCATGCAGGAGCTATTAGACTCACAGACACTCTCTCCTGATTGATACGAGCAATGACACATGGAAGGAGAGCAAACGAAGGAAACAGGTAAGCCAGACTGAAGATCCAAGAAACTGCCAGTGTCTTTCAGAGCAGCTTGAGGATCTCTTGACCTTGAACCGTACTTTGGAAGCTTGGTGTTCTGACGAGACTCCATCAGATACAACTCTGGAACCCCCCACCTGAGGGTTATCTTTGAGAATACCTTCGAACGGAGAGCCTACTCCCCAGGATGAAAAGTCTGTCTGTTCAGAAAATCCGCCTTCCAGTTGTCCACCCCTGGAATGTGAATGGTAGATAGGAGACAATCGTGAGCTTCCACCCACTGTAGAATGCAAGTCACCTCCTTCATTGCTAAGGAACTACAAGTTCCTCTTTGGTGGTTGATGTAAGCCACCAAGGTGATGTTGTTCGACTGGAATCTGATAAACTGGACCAAGGCTAACTGAGGCCAATTTATCAAGGCATTGAAGATTGCTCTCAACTCCAAAATGTTTATGGGAAGAGAAGACTCCTCCCGAGTCCACAGGCCCTGAACTGCTCCCCAGCCTAACAGGCTGCCGTCCTTGGTCACAATCACCCAGGATGGTCTCAGGAAGCAAGTGCCCTGAGACAGATGGTCCGAGAGAGAGTCTCTTGTTAGGGGATCCAGATCTATCCTCTGCGAGAGATTTGAGTGGTCTCTGTTCTATTGACTAAGCATGCACAGCTGTAGAGGTCTCAGATGGAACCGAGCAAAAGGAATGATGTCTATGGAAGCTACCATTAGACTAATCTCTTCCATGCATTGAGCCATTGATGGAAGAACAGAAGACTGGAGAGAAAGGCACAAAGCAAGAAGTTTGGATTTTCTGACATCCGTCAGAACAATTTTCACGGATTGAGAATCTATAATTGTTCCCAAGAAACACACCCTTATATCTGGTACTAGGGAAGTCTTTTCCATATTCACTTTCCACCCGTGGGAATGTAGAAAAGACAACAACATCTCTGTATGAGATCTTGCTAGTTGAAAAGATGACACTTGAACCAAAATGTCATCCAGGTAAGGTGCCACTGCTATTCCCTACGATCTGACCACTGCCAAAAAAAAACCTCTGAACCTTTGTGAAGATTCTGGGAGCCGTACCAAGACCAAAAGAAAGGGCTTGTCCAAAAAGGCAAACCTCAGCAACTGGTGATGATCCCTGTGAATGAGAATATGAAGATAGGTGTCCTTCAGGTCTATGGTCGTCATGAACTGACCCTCTTGAACCAAAGAAAGAATGGAGCGAATGGTCTCCATTTTGAAGGACTCTGAGGACTTTGCTGAGAAACTTTAGGTCTAAAATGGGATGGAAAGTTCCCTCCTTTTTGGGAACCACAAAAAGATTTGAATAGAATCATAGACCCTGTTCCTTTATGGGAACTGGAACAATCACCCCCAGGGAAGATAGGTCCTTTACGCAGTTTAAGAAGGCCTCTCTCTTTACCTGGTTTGCAGATAACCTTAATAGGAAAAATTTGCCTATGGGAGGACAAGTCTTGAATCCTATTCTGTAACTCTGGGATACTATGTCCATGGCCCAAGGGTCTGGGACATTGCATATCCAAGCCTGCCGAAAAAAAGAAAGCCTACCCCCCACATGATCCAAGACTGGATCGGGGGGCAGTCCTTTTGTGCTGATTTAGAATCAGAGAAAGGCTTCTTGGTTTGCTTCCACTTATTCCAAGGTTGACTGGACTTGCATGAGGTCCTGGATTGATCTGGCTTGGAAGAGGAAGACTTTTGTCCTTTGAAGTTACAAATGGAACGGAAATTAGAATTTTGATGACCCTTGGGTCTATTCTTCTTGTCCTGAGGAAGGAAAGAACACTTTCCACCAATAATTTCGGAAATGATCTCAGCCAGCCCAGGACTAAATGAAGTCTTGCCCTTATAAGGTAAAGACAGAAATTTGGACTTGGAAGATACATCTGCAGACCAAGATTTTAATCACAGAGCCCTGCAAGCTAAAACAGCAAGGCTAGAAATCTTGGCTCTCAATCTAAGCACTTGCATGTTGGCATCACAGATAAAAGTATTGGCTAGCTTAAGAGCCTTGATCATATCCTGGATCTCCTCTATAGTAGTCTCTTCTGAAATCAGGACAGACAAAGCTTTGCACCAATAAGATGTTGCCCCCACAAGTGTAGCGATACTTGTCACTGGTTGCCACTGTAATCCCTGATGAATGTGCATCTTTTTTAAGTAAGCCTCTAGCTTCTTATCCATGGGATCATTGAAGGAACAACTATCCTCAATAGGAATAGTAGTTATCTTGGCTAGAGTAGAGATAGTCCCTCTACCTTAGGCACAGTGCGCCATGAGTCACATACAGATTCAGCAACAGGAAACATCTTTTTAAAAACAGGGGACGGGGAAAAAGGAATTCCCGGTTTATTCTACTCCTGAGCTTACATTTCCGACATACGATCTGGAACTGGAAAAACTTCCACAGATGAAGGAACATTTTACTAGACTTTTTTGGGTTCTCAGCGACAGATGAATCTGAGTCATCCAAAGTAGCAAGGACCTCCTTCAAAAGTAACCGGAGGTGTTCTAATTTAAATCTAAAATGAACCTCATCTGACTCTGTGGATTTTTCCACTATAGAATCAGAGTTCTCAAAATCAGAGATCTCACCCTCAGAAGTCACTGAGGTATCATCATCATCAGATAACAGAGGTAGACTGACTAATACAGACTTTACTGAGTCAGAACCCTTACTGATAGAAATATGTTTAGATTTTCTGTTCTGCTTACCAGCAATGGGAAAGACTGATAATGCTGCAGAAACTGCAGAAGCTATCTGTGCAGCAAAATCCCCTGGCAAATAAACACCACAAGGAGGATGATGAGAGGAACCGCAGGGCACTGCTTGTGAAACTGTTAAGTCTTGCGAAGTCTGAGGGGAAAGTTGAGGCATTGCTAGGACAACATTATCCTGAGAGATATTTTTATTTAAACAAGAGGAACAAAATTGCTCAGGAGGCACCACCTGAGCCTCCAAGCAAAATATGCATTTGTCCAAAGGCATATTTCAATTTTCATTATTGCCCATATTTGAATCCCACAAGAACTTTTTTTATAAAATTTTCAATCCAAAATCTCTATCTCAATGTAACATAGAAATGGTAATCATAAACACTGTCTGCGCATAAAAGAAAACTGCAGGATTTCTTAAAGATTTAAAACCTGGCACCAGAGGTTAAAATGGTTATTAAAAAACTAAAATCTCTTAAAGCCCCAGGTCCTGATGGCTTCACGGCCATTTTCTACAAGACATACCTAGCGGAACTCGTCCCCATGCTTACTAGATTTTTCAACAAAGCCATGTCCACAGGGAAGTTCGACAGGGAATTCCTTGAGGCCTCCATCATTACCATTCCCAAACCCAATAAAGATCCTACTCTTTGCACTAATTACCGACCCATTTCACTCATTAATACCGACGTTAAGATATACGCCAAAATCCTGGCTAATCGGTTAGCAAAATTGCTCCCAACACTTATTGACCCAGACCAGGTCGGGTTTATACCAGGGAGAGAGGGCCCAGATAACACCAGGAGACTCCTGAATATACTCCTAGAGGCCAAGAGACTGAATAAGCCACTTGCGGTGCTCTCCCTGGATGCTGAGAAGGCCTTTGACCATGTCAGATGGTAGTATCTCTGGCGGGTCTTGGAGAACTTCCAGTTCCCCACACGAATTATTCTGGCGATTAAAGCCTTATATTCCTCCCCAGTGGCCCTAGTGAGAGGACTGGGGTTTGACCCCACTCCCTTTCCTATAACCAATGGCACCCGTCAGGGTTGCCCCCTATCCCCAATTTTGTTTGCACTGGCCATGGAGCCTCTGGCTGCGGCCATCAGGACGGATAGCGAGATTTCGGGAATCACCCTACACGGAACGGTTCACAAAGTAGCCCTATTTGCGGATGATACTACCCTGTTGTTTTCCAGACCCTCACGAGAGATACCGAGACTCTTGTCCCTTTTAGAGACATTCAGTTCCCTGTCGTACTATAAATTAAATCACTCAAAATCCAAATTATTCACCTCTGGGTTTCCTGAGGAGGTCTCCAAAAACCTATGTAAAAAATATAAGTTTATCCCCAGCCATAAGTACATTTCCCACCTTGGTGTTAAACTATCCAACTCTCTCCCCCAAATTCTTGATGATAACCTCAAACCACTTTTGATTGAACTAAGGTCCTTGCCCACACGTTGGAACTTCAAATGCGTATCCTGGTTAGGACGCATAGCGGCTCTAAAGATGAGCTATCTCCCTAAACTCACATATGCCCTCCGCTGTCTACCATTGAGAGTCCCAAGAACTCTTTTAGTTCAGTTCCAGAGTGCCTGCACCAAATACATTTGGCAGGGTAAACCCCCCAGAGTTGCTCATAATGTCCTGCAATACCCTAAGATACATGGCGGGGTTGCCTCTCCCTCTATTTTTAGGTATGCGGATGCCGCTATGCTCACTCATATTTCCCAATGGGGCGTCAAAGACTCAAACAGCAAATGGAGATCTATTGAGCAAGCCTCCCTACCATATAACCTTACGTTAAGAGACCTAATATGGACGCCACCCCATTGTAGAAGGAACCTGGGTGCCTCTAACCCGATTATTAAGGAATGCCTGTCTGCCTGGGACCGCCTAAGGCATAACCCCAAGGTAGCACCTCACCCTTCCCCAATTACCTCCGTAACTGGTCTTCTGTCTGGTTTGCCGGATTCCCATCCGAACGCTTGGGCTCGGCTGGGTATTATGAAGGTGGGAGACCTATGGCCAACACTGCCACATACAACTTTTCCCCCTTGCACCCAACTCAACATAAGTCCATCTACACCCTCGTATATGAAATTCGAATATTCCAGAGTCACTAGTTTCTTATTTAGATGGGGTTTTAAACCATCTTCATCCCGACAACTTACCATCTGGGAAGCGAGATGGCAACAGGGACTTAGATTGGGCAAACCAATGTCCTTACACTATTCTCTTATGGAAGGCGCTGCCCCAGCTGACAAAGCCCAACACATCCTGAAATGGGAACGGAAGTTAGACTTTACAAAACCCCCTCTGGAGTGGCAACGCACGCTCCTTTTTACAAAGAAAACCCTTCATTGCATTACCATACTTGAAACCTACATTAAAGTCCTCACACACTGGTATTATGTCCCAGCTAGGCTTGCGAAAATCTTTCCAGAGGCCTCCCCCACTTGTTGGAGAGACTGCTCACACATAGGAGATATGATCCACATTTGGTGGAACTGTCCCAGACTCAAACCTCTCTGGAACAAATGTTTCTCTACATTAACCAGTTTTGGCATCAACCTACCCAGAACTCCCGAGACGGCCCTCTTTCACCTAGGTGTATGTAAACTACCCAAACATTATGGTGCCCTTTGTATTTACCTCCTATCAGCAGTTAAACTTAATATAGCGAGATCTTGGAAAAGATCCCTTCCCCCAGCCTGGTCGGACATTATATCCATTATGGCATATATGTACTCTATGGAGAAGGGTATCTATTATGCCTCGGGTAGGACTGATTTCTTTGAACTGATCTGGTCCGATTGGAAAAATAGATTTGATACTATCTGGCTCCCCACCTTTGACACCTAATTGGCAGTACACCACTAACCATACGAGCAGTAGCTCTGACCTCATCCCTACAAATCTGGATTACGCCACTAACCATACGAGCAGTAGCTCTGACCTCATCCTTACAAATCTGGTCTAACCCCCTTTGTAGTCATCCTAGCGCATCTTCCTACCCCTTTTCCCCCCTCCCCCCCCCCCCTCTCTTGACGATAGCCTATGTCCTGTTAGGACACTGATTCTCTTCTCATTGAAATTTACTTCATGTCTGAAATGTCTACGTATTTGCTTTGATGTTTGATGTATCTGTACTTGTTGTACGATTGTTTCGTACAGTTGTTGTATTTATTACATTTTAACTCAACAAAATTCAATAAAAATTACATTTAAAAAAAAAAAAAAAAACCTGGCACCAAATACCTCAGCTTTACTGAGGGCTTACCGTTCATTGGCCAGAAGAGAAAATCCCACTAAAAGCTTTTTTATAATTCTCCAATGTAGAAGTAGAAGATAAGCGAGATCTTGCAGCTGCAAAGATCGCACACACACCTCAGCCAACTCCGCACACACACCTCAGCCAAAGTGCGTAGAAAACGGACACATGACCACAACTAAAATAAACTGCGCCACCAATGTAAAAAACGGTGTGATCTACTACAGAACGTTTAAAAACAATCGTACTTCTCCTTCCACTTTGTGAAATATCTCTTAGAGAAGAGTATAATCAAATAAATAAAATATACAAGTTTCCCAATCTATCAAACAACAAACACAAAGCCATATAACTTTTAAGTCAGACTCTAGCTTTTTTTATAACCTCCCCATAAAAAATCCACAACAGTAAAGCAGTGCCATCAAAATCTGCCCTTTTAATATATATGTCTATATACATACACAAATTAAAGGAACACTAAACCCAAAAAAATTCTTTCATGATTCAAGTAGAGATTACAATTTTAAACATCATTCCAATTTACTTTTATTATCTAATTTGCTTCATGTTTTAGATATCTTTTGTTTAAGAAATAGCAATGCACATGGGAGAGCCAATCACACAAGACATCAATGTGCAGCTACCAATCAGCAGCTTCTGAGCCTATCTAGATATGCTTTTCAGCAAAGGATATCAAAAGAATGAAGCAAAATAGATAATTGAAGTAAATTACAAAGTTGTTTAAAATTGCATGCTCTTTCTAAATCATGAGATAAAAAAAAATTGGGTTTCATGTCCCTTTAAGTCTCACAGAAAAAGTGTTTCTTCTTTAATTAGCTTATTTCAGTGCTGGTTCCTTCTAACCTAGAAGGGAAAGCACTTACCTGTGGAAGTGGCTTTTGAGGCAGGGAACAGCTTCTTAGTTATGACTGATTACTCCACATCTGTCAGGGACCTGTAGAAAAAGAAAAAAGCAGAGTAATCAACTCCACCTTGCCGCTTTCTAACACCTAAGAGCCACCATTACTCTTACTAAAGAGATTGACATGGACATAGCATAGCCCCAATCCTTACTTTCAGGGAAAAGTACCCATTAAAGGATTAATATCTTCAGACACTCATCTTCGCCATCCTCCTGATCATAGAGGCAAAGAATGACTGGGGGTTATGGGTAAGGAAGTGACACTTAACAGCTCTGAAGGGGTGCTCTTTGCCTCCTCCTGCTGGCCAGGAGTTGAATATTCCACTAGTAATTGGAATGAAACGTGGACTCTCCATACCTTAGGAAAGAAATATTCATTTACATGTGTGTAATACTCTGCCACTGGCTCTTTAATATTTCCTCACTCATGAGAGTAGCACACCTGCAACCAAGTAAACTTCATTGAATTCTTAATGAAAGGATTTTGAAGCCAAGCATTGTTGCTTGTTTATTGGTCAATCTGCAGCACTCTGTGCTGTGTCTCTACTTTAGCTGCTATATTAAATAATATTATACACATTTTTGCTAATCTCTTTTTGCTGTTTCCTCTACCTGGAAGTCTTTCTAAATTGACAGTGTGTGACCTTCTTTCCTTGCTGCATGACACTGTATTCATTGCCAGCAGGTCTCTCAGTTACCTGTAGTCAAATTGTTTATGCACACACTTTGTTTTCAGCTAAGCCTGCCACACCCCTTAACCCCTTTGTGCCGGTACTATAGTGTTAACATCGGAACGAACTACTGATGTAAACCCTATTAGTACAAATTAAATTACACAATTGTTGATGCAATCACAAAATTTCAAGGCCGGGATCAGATCATGGGGGGCTGCCTATGGTGCTATGCATGCCCCCTGGCCGATTCTTCACTTCATCAGTGGGGGAAGCTGCAGAACGTTGTATAAGGTAGGATGGTCCATGCCGTGGTCCATGCCATCCGAACACTGTTAAAGCCCAGGGCTATATTTGACTCAAATAAGAAAGATGTATCTTAATTAATGAACTCTATTATGAGAACATGTAAATCAATGAAAGGGGAATTGTATAGAGAACAACAAGTTAAAATATTATAACAGACATGTTACAACTATGTTTTTTCACAGTGGTTAAAATGGTTAAAATGGTGATAAAATATTTTGTATAAAATGTAAATATAGATGTGCAGATATTCTTCATTATTTTTGGCATTGCCCAATAGTCTAGAGGTTTTTGGGAAAGATCTCTTTTTGGGCAACTAAAGTTAACAAAAGACATATATATCTTTCCCAACTTGAACTCATAGGGGCCGAATTATCAAGCTCCGAATGGAGCTTGATGCCCCTGTTTTTGCGCAAGCCTTCAGGCTCGCCTGAAACAGAAGTTATGAAGCAGCGGTCTAAAGTCTAAAGACCGCGGCTCCATAACTGGTCTGCAGCCTCTGAGGCTGCGGTCTTCAATTTGCCCAATCCTATATGACGGGATGATTGAAACCCCCTGCTAGTGGCCAAATGGCCGCGAATCTGCAGGGGGCGGCATTACACAAGCAGAACTGCTTGTGCAATGATAAATGCCAACAGCGTATGCGCCTGCATAACTATATATATATATATATACACACAGTGGGGCCCATTTATCAAGCTCCGTATGGAGCTTGAAGGACTGTGTTTCTGGTGAACCTTCAGGCTCGCCAGAAACAACAGTTATCAGTTATGAAGCAGCGGTCTAAAGAACGCTTCTCCAAAACCTGTCCGCCTGCTCTGAGGAGGCAGACAGAGATCGTGTGAAATCATCCTGATCGAATAAGATCGGGTTGATTGACACCCCCTGCTAGCAGTCGATTGGCCGCAAATCTGCAGGGGGCGGCATTGCACCAGCAGTTCACAAGAGCTGCTGGTGCAATGCTGAATGCGGAGAGCGTTTTGAACGATCCTTTCTTCTTTTTTGTATGTATTCTGTATTTGTGTCTCTTTAATTAAAAAACAACAAAAACTAAGTAGTTACAAAATGTAATTACCCACTCTAAGATTTAAAGAGACAGTACAACAATATTCCTTTGTGTCAATACCCTACTCTTAAATATTTAAATAGACAGTATCACAATATTCATTGGTGTCATAAATTGAGGTCCTTTTATGCAAATAAGTTGTCATTGAGTTTGGCAACTGCGACAAAGTGTGACATTAAGCTGTTGTCATCAGAATACATCCTAAACACTCAGTAACCATATGAATGCCATACGTATCTTGGCATGACTTCTATAGTCACTGCAGGACACCAACATCTACAAATGTTTTTAATATAAGATTAAAATTCGTGATTGTCACTAGCAGTACTGGCATCTTTTAAATTGGGTTTTAAAAGAGGATAGCTTAATTGCGACTATCATAGTTAACTATTGTAATCAGTTTCCATCCACACCACTGCTAACCCATCTGAATGCATCTTTTTAAATTGTCAGGATCGGCAGACTGTGCACTATTTTTCTATCGCTTAATGGTTGCTTTTCAACTTTTGCAAGTATTGTGTTAGCAATATTTGCAACTTATAATATCTTATTTTACTGGATTTTAACATTCCTTAAACTGTAAATCATGAACCTGCTGCCTTTGTATCTTTTCTAAGAGACCCTTAAATGAGATTGTGAATATAGGGAATGTACATCCATGCAAGTTCAAACTCGTTCACAAAAATAAGTTTCAAAGTGCTTTCGCCTACATTACTTAACTAATGGTCACAAATGCTCACAAAATGCTCACAAAAGTTAAGTAATGTAGACACAGGCACTCTGAAAGGGCATATGGTGGGCTGGAAAAGCTGTTGAAAATTGACTTGGATGCATAAGAGAAACAGGACATTTATCAAGGATTTGAAAACCTATTTGTACAGGAATCAAACGAAATCCCATTGTGATCACATCAAATTTAAAAGCAGCCTTTTCAGCTTTTGGAATCTGTCCCACCTAAAGCCTTAAATGAACAGAACATTTGCATTTTGTACCTTCCTATATCAGTGAATGATATTTGCATATGCTAGTGTTTACTTTAGCAAAATATCACTTGCAATGAGATGTTATTAATATATACAAATCTATTCACAATGTTTTTAAGGGAAAATTTAAATCAAGCATATTTACAAATAAGGGGCCAGTCTTAAAATTAAATAGTTGAAAAAAATCACTGTCTCAGAGAAAGAAAAGGAATGTAATATTAAAGAGACATAGAGCTGTTTATTTTTGACTTTTCATTCCCCTAAAATGTATATATAAAAGATTAGCATAAAAATAAATCAAATGCAATTCCCTCACAAATGCCCCTCTACTAATACTGACCTGAGTCCATGTACATAATATCCAATATATATTGCAGTATAGTAGACACAACACTTCATTATTAGGGGATATGAGAGGAATACTTTTATTATTTCCGATATCTAGATCTAAAGTGAGCTCATTGTCAAAAACAAAACTGCTGCAATAATATAGAGGAAAAGACAAGTGGTGGAAATCTCTGGCAATGGGATTCTTTATAGTTTTACTGAAAAACTTAAATGATTTTAAAGTGATGATAAACCTAAGTGTATAACAAACATTAGTTTCTTTCATTGTTTCATAAAAACAATGTTAAACTTACCCTATCTGTAAAGAAAGTAAATCGCTAACACAGCTTCTCCGGGTTCCCGCGGCATATTGCTTTATTTAATGAGGTGACGTTTCCACCTCTAAACCAATAGCCATGCGTGTCAACTGACATCCTAGCATGGCTATTGGTTTAGAGATGGAAACATCACCTCATTGAAGAAAGTGCTGTGCCATGGGCAGCCAAAGGCACTGTGTTAGCAATCTACTTTCCCTAAAGATAGGGTGAGTTTAATATCATTTTTTATGAAACGATCACAGAAACTAATGTTTATATTTAGTGATGGTAAATTATAGTGTTTGTTATATGCTTGGATTTACCATCACTTTAAGTGAAATACTGTTATCTTTGTTATGCTGATTTATTATGCTGCAAATGCAGCAGTTTCCGTGCAAACCTTCAGGCTTGCCAGAAATATAAGTTAAGAAGCAGCGGTCATAAGAACGCTCCTCCTTAACTTTGAAGTGGCGGTCAGCAATCATCCCAATCGGATACGATCGGGATGATTGACACCCCCTGCTAGCGGCCAATTGGCCGCAAATGTGCAGGGGACGGCATTGCACAAGCATTTCACAAGGAAGCTTGTGCAATGATAATGCCGACAGCGTATGCGTATTTATTGATGTGCAGCGGATATGATCCGCTACAGTGGGCCATGTCCGCCCACAGAATCAGAAATCAGCCCTATTGACATTACATTTCCCTATAACAGAGAACAACAAAACATATTTCATGTGTGTTTTCTACCTCATTTTTATAAATATAAAGATAAAAAATAAAAATAGATAGCCAAACATATTTTAACATGTTACATTTGTGGTTTCTGTTTATTTTCTGAAGAAAATGAAACCAGGCTGGTATATCTGTCCCTGCATTTATTGGCAATAACAATGGATTCAATCCAGGTTCAGGACACAAATACATTTTCCATGCCTCTTGAGAATATAAATATCAGAAACATATATGTTTTTTTTTAAACTCTATGGCTACCACAGCCCTCAAACTTGCATACCTGTTTTTATAAATTATATATGTATTTTTTACTCCTACTTACGCCTATACAAAAGGGCCCTGTGGAGATCCTGATGTCTAGTGAAGGTGTGGGCACCTGGTTCAGAACAGACCCCTTCACATACAAAAGCACAATGTTAAGGACTGACATGCAGTGTTGATCTCTCTGTAGCTCGTATCATGTTTTGAAGAAAAGGTGATCAGCTTTCTCTGCAGATTTTTGAGAGGTGATTAGCATAATTGAGGAGGGATGGGGCATTAGTCCTATACCATCTGTTTTTTTTTAAATTAAATTTCACTTTTTGTTTTTTGTTTTTATTAATTGTACAATGTTTTTGATTTTTCTTTTTTAGAAAAAAAGTTGTTGTTTTTCCCCCCATGTGAAAATACCACATTGCTCCTGCACTAATCATTGCAAATAATTTCCCCATTTCCAGGGTAATTACCATTTTCTAGAACAGTCCCTTGGGAGATCCTTGTGTATACTGAGCTAGGGGCACCTGGGTGTGAGTAGACCACCCCACCTGGAACCACATCTCCAGGCAGAGGCAGGCAGCATTGCAATACTGTAAAGCACCACTGCATGCCTGTCCCCCAGCCTATAACCCTGGTCTGGGTTTACTGGAGAATCCAATGTGATTTACTGATGGTGTTACCCGGTACTCCAATCCAATATAAAAAAAATATCAGTTTGAAATGTTATATCTCTGGACCTCTGCTTGGCTTTATGAAGATATAGCAGTTTTCACTGGAGCTATACACACTAATATAGCCATACTGAGAAAAGCAAAACTTTCACATCTGAATCAGTCAGTTTTTTTAAATAAAAATTTTGACTGACTCAAAAAATTGTAATCAAATTTTCAAAATTTGCAGTAATTGACCTAAAGTTATAAATTGCACTCAAATATTTCCATACATTAAAGTTATAAGATATGTTATAATCAATCTTTAATATATTTGCATGTCTGTTTTGTTATGGTAAAGTATTCTCGCTGGATAAAATGAAAGGTGTTTCCAGTGGCTGACTGTTGCATTCTAAAGGAGTGGTTGGGATTTTGCACCTACACCTCTGCCAAGCATGCAGAATTCATAAACTGTTTCAAAGCTGTCTCATTTTTTTCTAAATTGTTTAATTTTTGCTGTTTATTTAAAGTGTTTGTTATGGTGGACTATTTTCTGTAAGTTTTTGAAGACATTGTTGTGAAGCTGGTATCCTCCATTCTATGGCCACTATTTATCAAAAATTCAACTAGCAATAGGGATACGCATTCTGATCTTTCGTGAGGATCTGAATGCGGAAGTAAGCAGCGGCTTATGCCCTTCGGATATTTTCATAGCCAGTTTTATTCTTGTAAACAATCCCCAGTTTAAGATCTAGATTTGCAGGGATCTTAGTGTGGGGATCTTTTACAGGAATTATTTCGGGTATTAAAATATACCTGAAGGGCACAATCTGCTGCTTACTTCTGCATCTGGATCTTTCATGGAATCTCTAACTAGCAATTCAGCTGTGTCCACTTCAAATTAGTATGTAATTTAGCTTCCCAATTTATGATGACATGCACCCTATTCAAAATAATGGCATTATTAAAATCCTCCCCCCCTGAACTGAATTAAAATTTGTGCCTGATTAGCTTTTTTTCTAACCTTTACATAGCCAAATCCGATTAAGTTCTCAAAATAAACACACCGCTTTGTCTACATCTTGTGTCTAACAATATGCATGGATAGCAGTGTATTCGTAAATCCTATAGAAAACAATAGATGGCATCTGGAAACCCAAATGATTGTAAGACATCCAAGAGAAATGATTCACATATCTTGTTACTTAAAGCTTGGAGCATGGAAGTGTTGGTATTTACTGTGGTACCAACGCTTCTACTTAGAAGACAATAGAGACAAAGACAACGCATAAGGGTCTCTAGGTTGTTTTTGCCTTGTTGCGGTCTAAAACTTCTTACAGACTGAAATATGCAAAGATTACAGTTAACACGGCAATCAACTATGGCGATTTCTAATAAAATATAGGACTATATAGAAATTGACCTTCAACAAGGGCCAATCCTGGAATGTTAAAATTGTTGACCATGTTGAATCTTATGGCCACAGGATCTTACTAATCAGTGTCCAGTGTTGTGGAAGATATGAGTTAGCAATCTTCTCCAGACACCTAAAGACGCCAAGTACACTTTTTTCAACCATCATGTTTATCTCCTAGAAACACTGGAGGAATGACAACAGAAAATATTTCCATTCCATAAATTTGCAAATAGCTTGTTATGATCAACTATGCATTTTAAGTGTCTGTGCTTGTTTTTCTGGATCATGCCATGACTACTATATTCTGCGACAGTCTGGTCTATTCATACAGTTTGGAAATAATGAGATGCCAGATAGATGTCTACCAGTAAGATTTCTCTAAACGATTACTGTTACATCTTTCTGTAAGTTACGTTGACAAATTAAATTGGTTTATTTCAATTACCTAGTAGTACACTCAAGTCATGATTCATAATTCAGATAGAGCATGCAATTTTAACAACTTTCCAATTTACTTCCATTAACAAAATGTTTACAGTCTTTTTTGTATTTATACTTTTTAAATTACCAGCTCCTACTAAGCATATGCAAGAATTCACAGAATATACATATATGCATTTGTGATTGGCTAATGGCTGTCACATGATACAGGAGGAGTGGAACAAGACATAACTTTGAAATTTGTCAGAAAAAATCTACTACTGACTTGAAGTTCAGACTTAGGGGCCGAATTATCAAATGGTGGGCGGACATAATAGCGAATCATGCCCACCCGATATCACTAAATGCCTACAGCATACGCTGTCAGTATTTAACATTGCACAAGAAGTTCTGGTGAACTGCTTGTGCAATGCCACCCCCTGCAGATTCACAGCCAATTGGCCGCTGGCAGGGGGTGTCAATCAACCTGATCTTATTCGATCAGGTTGATTGCTATCCGCCACCTCAGAGGCGGGGGACGAGTTAAGGAGCAGCGGTCTTAACCGCTGCTTCTTATATCCAGTTTCTGGCGAGCCTGAAGGCTCGCGGCAATTAGGGTATTCAGGGCCATTCAGCCATTAATAATTGGGCCCCTATATGCTATTGCATTGTCTTGTTAGCATGCATTTTTTGATTATGCAAATCTACTGTATTTTCTGGTCCTTTAAAAGGAGTGGAAAGGAAGTATTTCTCTCTCTATCTCTCTCTCCCCTTCTCTCACAAACACTCACAGAGACTCACATAATTTCTTTATATTTGCCTTGACCATTACCAATTTTAAAACATATGTCATATAGAAATAAAACAAAAGACACCAGTATAGTCAACAAGGAAAAAAATAATTATCTGTAAATATATCATACCCTACAGCTATCACATTTTCTTCCTCTCCTTATTCATTTAAAATCTCTGGTTATGTATTATGCAGAGTGTTCTATGTGAAACCCCACTGGCGCCTTTCATTTGGTGGTCTTGTTGGGGGGCAGGAACATAAAATACACAATGTTCCATCTTCACAGCAAGTTTCCTTAATCTCTCAGCCAGGTCACAGTTTACATTGGACCACATAATAGTTTTTTAGTTTTCTGTACAATAAGTTAATTGCAGCAGAGAGGTGTGGCTGCACTGTATGTGTCTTCTGAAATTAATGATCCTACTGCTGTACTGCTTTATATTATGCAAATTGTGTAACAGAGAATAAAGGCTGTTACAGTAATAGCTAGGCTACAGCCTCCTATGGGAACAGAGTCTGCATGTGTAATTTTATCACTGTGCTAGATAAACATATTGTTACTTTCTCCAGTGTTTTATGCTAACTTTTTAAAGAGATGCTAAGAAGAGAATATATATACATGATTTATCAACTTATTCGCAGATTTCAATGTATACTTCTTCAGGAAAATATTTAAAATGTCCTAAAGATTTGTTTTGGCTTATTGACATCTTTGGCTTGTTTCATATGGCATTCCTGTCACATAAGGTTATGAAGGAGTGTTAAGTAATTATCTAGGTTTAAACAATATTGAGCATAAAAATACTGGCTTTCTTATTTACTTAAATTGTCAACAATTAGTCGCCAGCAGTAGAATTTAGATCCTGATTAGCTATCTAATGTAAGAATATGATAGATGGTAAGAATACATAATAGGTAAAAAAAAAAAACAATAGCTAGTGCAAAAAAGAACCATTTTAAGGAAATTCTGTAAATTGTTCTTACTTATATTGTCTACAGGTTTATTAACACATTACATTAGGGAGTTTTTGAGATTGCTAATTATGGTCCTCCGTAGTTTAATGGAGCCTTCTAGATGGATGTAATGAAAACTGTAAGGTTTGTTTGACAATTCTGGCCAAAAAAATCCTTTGTTATATTGGTGCAAATGTTATACTTAAAATAAGTAGATCCTTTGATCAGCCTAGCCACCCCACCCCCCCATTTTCACAGTAACCAGAATCATGTCCTCCTCAATAGAATTAAACCCTTGCAAAACTGGATCCCCCATTTGAAGTCAACCATGACTGTGACCTTCTGGCAACCCATTAACCCATAAAGCTCCAAATTTTGAACGTTCAATATAACAACCCAAACAGCTACCTCACATGAATAATTATTCCAGATCATATCACCCCTTTAACCATGATTAACCCCAGCTCCCCAAACCACAATTAGCCCAAGCCTTCTTTACCTCTATAGGTGTCAGTCCACCTAGCTGTAAAACGTTGTTGCTTAGTAACACAGTAAACAGGGCTGAAAGATGACATATGGCCATCAAGACATATGTTACATCAGACTACCAGATTTGCAAACCAGGTTACAAGCCTCTAAACTTAAATTAGGCTCCCAGATTGCTAAACAAGTTTATGAGGTAAATATTCTGACTGATCTCTCCAATCAAGATAATGGGGTCAATTTATTAAAGACCAGACGGACATGATAGTGAATTAGGTCCGTCCAGCATCGCTAAATGCTGACAGCATATGCTGTCAGCATTTAAAATTGCACAAGCATTTCACAAGAAATGCTTGTGCAATGCCACCCCCTGCACATTTGCAGCCACTAGCAGAGGGTGTCAATCATCCTGATCGTATCTGATCTGGATAATTGTAGTCCGCTACCTAAAAGGTGGCAGACAAGTTAAGGAGCAGTGGTCTTACGATCTTTGCTTCTTAACTTAGGTTTCAGGCGGTCCTGCACCCTCGGGCAGAGCAAGCAGCATCGGCTGCTTGATAAATCTCCGTCCAATGGGTGCAATTAATTCTAACATATGTTAGGCATATTCTAATATGATATGTTCTGTGGAATTACAAACACAGATAAAAATCACTTCTTGTTAAAGGGACAGTTTACCCTAAATGTTCTCCCCTTTAATTTGTTCCTAATGATCCAGTTTACCTACTGGAGTGTATTAAATTGTTTACAAATAACTCCCTTACTTTTATATTGACACTTGAAATAGCTGTTTTTGTCTATTGTACCCTACCTATACTTAAAGTTTCTCTTTGAATTAGCTATAGAAAAGCTGTGCACACAAAGCCAATAGAAGAAATGTTAATTTACATTTGTTCTTTCTTAGGCCCTGATGTTTAAAAACATTGTGACAATGGTGATATTTTAAAATGAATCTGTTGTGTGATTGAGATTGCTGTTAAAATCAGTGTTTAAAGGCAGTCTCACCAAGAGGCGTTTTACTATTCTGCTCTGTGGGTGATGATGCTTTTCTGATACTGGCAGAATTTTAGAAGCAGAATCGCCATCTACATTTAAGGTGTAATGTAAATGTTCCCTTTACAGAGTATTAAATGGCAATACAATTTACATGCCTGAACCAACACTTTTGTTACAATACAATAGTGAAACAGGGCATCAATAATACACCTATAGGAGCTGGGGAATTGTGGGTATATTGTACTTATGTATAAATAATGTTTTATTTATATCTATTTATTGCATAATGATATAATATTTATTTTAATTATTGTCGGGATTTTTTTTAAAAATCATGTATTTTGCTTTTGGAATGTTTTTGTTTTTCAGGAAGATTATTTTTTCGTGAAATTCATATTTCAAAGAAGAGAGTAGGCGCAAGTTTCTAGTTTTATGTATTTATTGCCAATATAAGTTCTCTCAGTTCTGAAGTGCCTACGTAGTTATAATATTGCAGCCGCACTGTAACAAACACGTTTATTAATATAGAATACATTTGTTACTGTGGGGTCACAATATTATTACAAATTTCCATATTGACAAAGATAAGCAGAGTTGTTCCCAGCTGTGGCTTTAATAAGTTGACCAGTAAAGTTTTAGAGAACTGTCCAGTAAAAACAATCTCACCAATTGCAATTTTACAGCATAAAATTCAATCCCTAAGATTTGAAGTGTTTTGTCAAAGTTGAATATATCTCAAAAGAATAAGAGAATAGTTATTGAACTTTGTCTCTTTATTCTGAGCTTCCAACTAAGAATTAAATATTTATATTTAATACATATAAAACTTAAAGGGAAAGTATGATTTAGATAGGGCATGACATTTTAATCAACTTTCTAATTTGCTTTGTATTCTTTGTATTCTTAGTTGAAAGCTAAACCTAGGTAGGCTCATATGCTGCTTTCTAAGCCCTTGAAGGCCACCTTATATCTGAATGCATTTGACAGTATATCACATCTAGAGGGCATTAGATCATGTGTTTTATATTGATAACATTGTGCTCACGCACATGAACTTATTTAAGAGTCAGCACTAATTGCCTGAAATGCAGGTCTGTCAAAAGATCTGAGATAAGGAGGCAGTCAGCAGAAGCTTAGATACAAGGTAATTACAGAGGTAAAAACATAATTTATGTAAGAACTTACCTGATAAATTCATTTCTTTCATATTAGCAAGAGTCCATGAGCTAGTGACGTATGGGATATACATTCCTACCAGGAGGGGCAAAGTTTCCCAAACCTCAAAATGCCTATAAATACACCCCTCACCACACCCACAAATCAGTTTAACGAATAGCCAAGAAGTGGGGTGATAAGAAAAAAGTGCGAAAGCATAAAAAATAAGGAATTGGAATAATTGTGCTTTATACAAAAAAATCATAACCACCACAAAAAAAGGGTGGGCCTCATGGACTCTTGCTAATATGAAAGAAATGAATTTATCAGGTAAGTTCTTACATAAATTATGTTTTCTTTCATGTAATTAGCAAGAGTCCATGAGCTAGTGACGTATGGGATAATGACTACCCAAGATGTGGATCTTTCCACGCAAGAGTCACTAGAGAGGGAGGGATAAAATAAAGACAGCCAATTCCGCTGAAAAATAATCCACACCCAAAATAAAGATTAAATGAAAAAAACTGAAAATATAAGCAGAAGATTCAAACTGAAACAGCTGCCTGAAGTACTTTTCTACCAAAAACAGCTTCAGAAGAAGAAAACACATCAAAATGGTAGAATTTAGTAAAAGTATGCAAAGAAGACCAAGTTGCTGCTTTGCAAATCTGATCAACTGAAGCATCATTCCTAAACGCCCAGGAAGTAGAAACTGACCTAGTAGAATGAGCTGTAATCCTTTGAGGTGGAGTTTTACCCGACTCGACATAAGCATGATGAATTAAAGATTTCAACCAAGATGCCAAAGAAATGGCAGAGGCCTTCTGACCTTTCCTAGAACCAGAAAAGATAACAAATAGACTAGAAGTCTTTCGGAAATTCTTAGTAGCTTCAACATAATATTTCAAAGCTCTAACTACATCCAAAGAATGCAATGATCTCTCCTTAGAATTCTTAGGATTAGGACACAATGAAGGAACCACAATTTCTCTACTAATGTTGTTAGAATTCACAACCTTAGGTAAAAATTTAAAAGAAGTTCGCAACACCGCCTTATCCTGATGAAAAATCAGAAAAGGCGACTCACAAGAAAGAGCAGATAATTCAGAAACTCGTCTGGCAGAAGAGATGGCCAAAAGGAACAAAACTTTCCAAGAAAGTAATTTGATGTCCAATGAATGCATAGGTTCAAACGGTGGAGCTTGAAGAGCCCCCAGAACCAAATTCAAACTCCAAGGAGGAGAAATTGACTTAATGACAGGCTTTATATGAACCAAAGCTTGTACAAAACAATGAATAATACACAAAAAAGGAAAGAAAAGATAGGGGCTATTGCAGCACTCATTCTTACTTGAATTGGTATTGAGTTAGTTAAAACAAACTATACTTTATTTGAATATATTTAAAAAATATGGGGTAAATACCCCTACCGTTTACCACACCTACTACCAAACAGTGATTAAACTAAAAACAAGCCCACAGTCACTTCTCTGTTTCCTGGCCGATAGCAGGATACGTCGGCATCAGGTGGCTGAAGTGACTGAAATGGCAAGATTAAAAGTATATGGAGCAAACGCGTTTCGGCTACGACCTAGCCTTTCTCAATGCTGTATTTTACACTGACATTTGGTAAAACCCGAGGCTACCGGATGCGCGGACTTTAATACTCATTGGAAAGCCCCAGTTAGCCAATCACGTCGATTACAGGAAGAACGCCCCGTTATTATCCAATGGTTGTACACGGGGAACAACGCCTACTAACCCGACTGTGTTGTTTGGCTCTAGGGACTAAATGATATGCCGCGCATGCTCAGTGTTCCGCTGCTAGCGTGTAAAAAGTAATTCCATGTAATAACACTGCTAATTTAGAAATACGAATTTATACATTATACGGACAAAGTTTTATCCGAACAAGGAAGATCTTACATTTCTAAGAAATGTTTACCATACGCTATAGGGTTTATATTTCAAGTGGTTCAAATCAATTCACAATCTAACGGTACTTACTGGAGTAGAAGAGTATAAAAGTTTTAAAGACTATGGAAATACCATTATTAACAACCCTTTAAAATTGCCTGCATTATATTTACCATTATGTAAAAATTGCCATACTGGCATGATTTAAGATTATGATATGGATATCCAACAAAAAGTAAAATATGTTGTCCACTTATACCTCACTTTTGTCTGTCAAATTTATAAAATCACATCCAGCATGCCTGAACATATAACGGTAATGCAGTATATATGTGATTTAGGATTAAGTTATAATTGTCCAATAGTCAGAGTTACAGTTCTTCTTTATGAAGTATCACTACCATTTAGAAGGATCGATTACCATGAACCCACAAAAATTACCCTATAGATGGAAATTACATTATCTGGATTATGATCTATATTGCGTAAATGCATAAATATATAATATTTCTTCTGGGTCCCAATCTTTAAATATATAATGTTAACTCAAGATCTTTAATTTACTAGATCTAAAATATATATCCATTATACAACGATTGGGACATAGGAGCGGACTAATAGTCCAAGGATGTATATGCTCATTAAAATAACAGTATTCCTATAATTTTAATGAAGTGATACAAGCTCACCAAATTATAGAATTGAATACAGTAGGCTATGTTATTAACTACATGGAATAAACTCTTTGCCAGTTGTAGCAGATCAGATATACACCCAGTAATTGTTATACTCATTCATGCCATGGGGCATGACAGTATTAAGATTGAAAACCCATTTGGTTTCCATCTGTAACAATTTATCCTCAGTGTTACCCCCTCTTATTCCGGGCTTCAATTTTTCAAGACCCCAACATTTTAAGGCACTGGTTTTCCCATTATGATAGCGGAGAAAATGCCTGGCAACACTAGTAATTTGTTTGGATTTGTCTACATCTCTTTGGGCTGTTCTAATATTGCTAAGGTGTTCAGTTATGCGTGTGCCCATGCTCCTTGTAGTCATTCCAATGTAATATAAATTACAGCTACAGGATATACAGTAGATAACATTAGTACTCTGACAATTTATGTGTTGTTTAATATTCCAGGTTTTTCCAAATCTGTCAACTATTTTTTGCTTTTTAACCATGTGTTGACATACTGAGCAGTGTCCACATGCAATAGAGCCTTCATATATAGGCAATTTTTTAGCATTTCTGTCATAATGGCTACTGACCAGTGTATCCTTAATATTCCTAGCTCGCCTATATGTTACTAGAGGTTTCTCTGTTATTAACGGTTTTAAGCAGTTCATCTCCAGTTAGGACATGCCAATGTTTGGTCAGAATTTTAATAATTTGATCGCTGTGTGCGGAATAAGTGGTAATACACCTTAGGGGGGTATTATTCTCCTTAATCTTAGGGGTAAGTAGTTCTCCCCTATCTTTCTGTAACGCTCTGTTATATGCTCTCGCAAGCAGTTTTTTTGAATAGCCTCTTTCAAGTAACCTTTGTCTAAGTTCTCTAGCAGCTATTTTGAAATTTTCAACGGTGCTACAATTTCTCCTTAAACGTATATATTCTCCCATAGGTAGTCCTCTAATAGTAGCAGGATGGTGATAGCTACTAGCATGTAAAATATTATTAGTGGAAGTGGGTTTCCTATACGCTTCTGTAGTAATAGAGCTATCAGTATTTCGAATTGTTATATCCAAAAATTCCACTTTGGATTTTTGTATGTTAGATGTGAGATATAGTCCAAATGGATTATCATTTAGAATATTAATGAAGTTATGCAAGAGATTCTCAGGACCATTCCATATAAATAGAATATCATCTATATATCTGGACCAGTGGGAGATGTGTTGAGTAAGGTGTTTTAGATTATCATTGAACACCACAGTTTCCTCCCACCAGCCCAGATATATATTAGCGTAGGTTGGGGCACATGCAGTGCCCATCGCTGTCCCACAGGTCTGTAAATAAAATTTGTCATCGAATACGAAAAAATTATGGGTTAAGATAAACTCTATCATATTCAATAGAAATTGTTTGACCTCCTCACTCATACTGGCATTTTGGTTAAGATAGTATGATACCGCTCTACACCCCCACTGTGTTTGTATACTAGTGTAGAGCGATTCAACGTCACAAGTTACCAGTACTGAGTTACTGTCAATATTGATCTCATTAATTTTATTCAACAGATGCATAGTATCCCTGGTGTACGATGGGAGTGATTCTACAATATATCTCAATCTTGCGTCTATGTATTTGCTGGCCTTTTCAGTAAGGGAGCCTATTCCAGACACAATTGGTCTGCCTGGTGGCTTGCATGTGTCCTTATGTATCTTTGGCAACAAATACAAAGTGGCTGTTTTTGGTTCTTTTACTTCCAGAAAATTCAATTCCTTCTGATCTATAACACCATCGTTAAATGCTGAGCGAATAAGTGTATTATAGCTGTTGAGAAACATCTCTGTAGGGTTACATAAAAGTGATTTATAATTAGAAGAATTATTGAGCTGACGTAGTGCTTCCTCTCTATACATAACATCTGGCCAAATAACAATGTTACCGCCTTTATCACTGCTTTTTATTTGTATACCTTTCATATTTTTCAATTGTGTCAGGGCTATAGCTTCTTCATTAGATAAGTTGTGATCAATAGCACCACTGTTATCCTGTATGTCTAAAATATCTTGGCATACTAAATTAAGAAAGGTCAGTGTGTTATGTGATGTATGGTTTGGAGGTACAAATTTGGACTTGGCTTTTAAAATTGTTCGCCAACCAATATCCTCTTGATCTGGATTGCAGCTAATAGCTTCATCTAATAATGCAATAAGATCATTAATGGCAGCCTGATCATTAGCATTAAGAGTGTTAGATTCAGAGTTACTGAAATATTTTTTAAGGAGAATTTTTCGGGTAAAAAGGTGGATATCCTTTATTGCCTCAAATTTATTTAGTTTAGGTGTTGGTATAAATGACAGGCCTCTTTTTAGGACGGATATTTGTACGTTGGATAAAGTGATATCAGAGAGATTAATTATATTTAGTTCAGGAATGTCTACTTCTTTTTGTGTTGTGATTTGTGATTGAACTTCACTTGTCTGCGAGTTCTGGGCTTGACGTTTACGGCCCCTTCTGGTTCTACGCCTAAAGGGATGTTAGTTTTGTTACTAGTATGAGGTACAATTCTATTTTTCAGAATCGGTCTAGGTATATTTTCACCATCAGATAAATCTACATCTGTGTTGTCACCTTCTCTGTCTGATGTATCTGAATCTAGACTAGCTGTTTTATTCTGTCCCCAAAGGTAGATTGTATCAGAGGAATAATCGTTAAGATCCCTATCAATCTTACGTTCTTTTCTCTCTGAGATAAAACGTGCAAATTTTTCGACTTCTCCCTTAGTTTTATTGTATGACTTTTGAAAATCTTCATTTGATTCATACTGTTTGAGTTCGTCACACAATTTAGAGATTCCCTCATTGATGTCATTTAATTTGTCTAGTTCATATTCTGTTAAATACCCCATCAATTTCAGCGAGCATTCAGTTAAGGCACTTTCCCATTTAATTTTAAATTCCGGTTTGTAATCATTAAACGAAGGGAACAATTTTAATCTTAGGCCTCTAGGAATGACATTGTTATCTTTGTAAAAGTTGTACATTCCTATGTTCCATTGTTTTTTTATTTGTTTCCTTCTGATTTTTTTAAGATTTTTTAAGGAGTCAGACCATTCCACTGAACTATTACTCTCTGTAGTGCTTTTATTTCTGAGTTCCGCTGTTAAATTTGTAATGTCTTTAGTCCATTGGAGCATTTCTGCTCCTAAATCAAAAGAGGCCATGATTTACGATCTAGTTAGTGTGTGCTCTAAGTTTACAGGAAAAAATGTGAGTGCAATTCTCACATATGAAGTTACAATATTTAGAAATATATATAAACTGGCACTACACGGATGTGAAGTAAGATAAAGAATCCATAGATTCTGGTGCTACCCCTTGTTAACAATTATAATACACAAAAAAGGAAAGAAAAGATAGGGGCTATTGCAGCACTCATTCTTACTTGAATTGGTATTGAGTTAGTTAAAACAAACTATACTTTATTTGAATATATTTAAAAAATATGGGGTAAATACCCCTACCGTTTACCACACCTACTACCAAACAGTGATTAAACTAAAAACAAGCCCACAGTCACTTCTCTGTTTCCTGGCCGATAGCAGGATACGTCGGCATCAGGTGGCTGAAGTGACTGAAATGGCAAGATTAAAAGTATATGGAGCAAACGCGTTTCGGCTACGACCTAGCCTTTCTCAATGCTGTATTTTACACTGACATTTGGTAAAACCCGAGGCTACCGGATGCGCGGACTTTAATACTCATTGGAAAGCCCCAGTTAGCCAATCACGTCGATTACAGGAAGAACGCCCCGTTATTATCCAATGGTTGTACACGGGGAACAACGCCTACTAACCCGACTGTGTTGTTTGGCTCTAGGGACTAAATGATATGCCGCGCATGCTCAGTGTTCCGCTGCTAGCGTGTAAAAAGTAATTCCATGTAATAACACTGCTAATTTAGAAATACGAATTTATACATTATACGGACAAAGTTTTATCCGAACAAGGAAGATCTTACATTTCTAAGAAATGTTTACCATACGCTATAGGGTTTATATTTCAATGGTTCAAATCAATTCACAATCTAACGGTACTTACTGGAGTAGAAGAGTATAAAAGTTTTAAAGACTATGGAAATACCATTATTAACAACCCTTTAAAATTGCCTGCATTATATTTACCATTATGTAAAAATTGCCATACTGGCATGATTTAAGATTATGATATGGATATCCAACAAAAAGTAAAATATGTTGTCCACTTATACCTCACTTTTGTCTGTCAAATTTATAAAATCACATCCAGCATGCCTGAACATATAACGGTAATGCAGTATATATGTGATTTAGGATTAAGTTATAATTGTCCAATAGTCAGAGTTACAGTTCTTCTTTATGAAGTATCACTACCATTTAGAAGGATCGATTACCATGAACCCACAAAAATTACCCTATAGATGGAAATTACATTATCTGGATTATGATCTATATTGCGTAAATGCATAAATATATAATATTTCTTCTGGGTCCCAATCTTTAAATATATAATGTTAACTCAAGATCTTTAATTTACTAGATCTAAAATATATATCCATTATACAACGATTGGGACATAGGAGCGGACTAATAGTCCAAGGATGTATATGCTCATTAAAATAACAGTATTCCTATAATTTTAATGAAGTGATACAAGCTCACCAAATTATAGAATTGAATACAGTAGGCTATGTTATTAACTACATGGAATAAACTCTTTGCCAGTTGTAGCAGATCAGATATACACCCAGTAATTGTTATACTCATTCATGCCATGGGGCATGACAGTATTAAGATTGAAAACCCATTTGGTTTCCATCTGTAACAATTTATCCTCAGTGTTACCCCCTCTTATTCCGGGCTTCAATTTTTCAAGACCCCAACATTTTAAGGCACTGGTTTTCCCATTATGATAGCGGAGAAAATGCCTGGCAACACTAGTAATTTGTTTGGATTTGTCTACATCTCTTTGGGCTGTTCTAATATTGCTAAGGTGTTCAGTTATGCGTGTGCCCATGCTCCTTGTAGTCATTCCAATGTAATATAAATTACAGCTACAGGATATACAGTAGATAACATTAGTACTCTGACAATTTATGTGTTGTTTAATATTCCAGGTTTTTCCAAATCTGTCAACTATTTTTTGCTTTTTAACCATGTGTTGACATACTGAGCAGTGTCCACATGCAATAGAGCCTTCATATATAGGCAATTTTTTAGCATTTCTGTCATAATGGCTACTGACCAGTGTATCCTTAATATTCCTAGCTCGCCTATATGTTACTAGAGGTTTCTCTGTTATTAACAGTTTAAGCAGTTCATCTCCAGTTAGGACATGCCAATGTTTGGTCAGAATTTTAATAATTTGATCGCTGTGTGCGGAATAAGTGGTAATACACCTTAGGGGGGTATTATTCTCCTTAATCTTAGGGGTAAGTAGTTCTCCCCTATCTTTCTGTAACGCTCTGTTATATGCTCTCGCAAGCAGTTTTTTTGAATAGCCTCTTTCAAGTAACCTTTGTCTAAGTTCTCTAGCAGCTATTTTGAAATTTTCAACGGTGCTACAATTTCTCCTTAAACGTATATATTCTCCCATAGGTAGTCCTCTAATAGTAGCAGGATGGTGATAGCTACTAGCATGTAAAATATTATTAGTGGAAGTGGGTTTCCTATACGCTTCTGTAGTAATAGAGCTATCAGTATTTCGAATTGTTATATCCAAAAATTCCACTTTGGATTTTTGTATGTTAGATGTGAGATATAGTCCAAATGGATTATCATTTAGAATATTAATGAAGTTATGCAAGAGATTCTCAGGACCATTCCATATAAATAGAATATCATCTATATATCTGGACCAGTGGGAGATGTGTTGAGTAAGGTGTTTTAGATTATCATTGAACACCACAGTTTCCTCCCACCAGCCCAGATATATATTAGCGTAGGTTGGGGCACATGCAGTGCCCATCGCTGTCCCACAGGTCTGTAAATAAAAATTTGTCATCGAATACGAAAAAATTATGGGTTAAGATAAACTCTATCATATTCAATAGAAATTGTTTGACCTCCTCACTCATACTGGCATTTTGGTTAAGATAGTATGATACCGCTCTACACCCCCACTGTGTTTGTATACTAGTGTAGAGCGATTCAACGTCACAAGTTACCAGTACTGAGTTACTGTCAATATTGATCTCATTAATTTTATTCAACAGATGCATAGTATCCCTGGTGTACGATGGGAGTGATTCTACAATATATCTCAATCTTGCGTCTATGTATTTGCTGGCCTTTTCAGTAAGGGAGCCTATTCCAGACACAATTGGTCTGCCTGGTGGCTTGCATGTGTCCTTATGTATCTTTGGCAACAAATACAAAGTGGCTGTTTTTGGTTCTTTTACTTCCAGAAAATTCAATTCCTTCTGATCTATAACACCATCGTTAAATGCTGAGCGAATAAGTGTATTATAGCTGTTGAGAAACATCTCTGTAGGGTTACATAAAAGTGATTTATAATTAGAAGAATTATTGAGCTGACGTAGTGCTTCCTCTCTATACATAACATCTGGCCAAATAACAATGTTACCGCCTTTATCACTGCTTTTTATTTGTATACCTTTCATATTTTTCAATTGTGTCAGGGCTATAGCTTCTTCATTAGATAAGTTGTGATCAATAGCACCACTGTTATCCTGTATGTCTAAAATATCTTGGCATACTAAATTAAGAAAGGTCAGTGTGTTATGCGATGTATGGTTTGGAGGTACAAATTTGGACTTGGCTTTTAAAATTGTTCGCCAACCAATATCCTCTTGATCTGGATTGCAGCTAATAGCTTCATCTAATAATGCAATAAGATCATTAATGGCAGCCTGATCATTAGCATTAAGAGTGTTAGATTCAGAGTTACTGAAATATTTTTTAAGGAGAATTTTTCGGGTAAAAAGGTGGATATCCTTTATTGCCTCAAATTTATTTAGTTTAGGTGTTGGTATAAATGACAGGCCTCTTTTTAGGACGGATATTTGTACGTTGGATAAAGTGATATCAGAGAGATTAATTATATTTAGTTCAGGAATGTCTACTTCTTTTTGTGTTGTGATTTGTGATTGAACTTCACTTGTCTGCGAGTTCTGGGCTTGACGTTTACGGCCCCTTCTGGTTCTACGCCTAAAGGGATGTTAGTTTTGTTACTAGTATGAGGTACAATTCTATTTTTCAGAATCGGTCTAGGTATATTTTCACCATCAGATAAATCTACATCTGTGTTGTCACCTTCTCTGTCTGATGTATCTGCATCTAGACTAGCTGTTTTATTCTGTCCCCAAAGGTAGATTGTATCAGAGGAATAATCGTTAAGATCCCTATCAATCTTACGTTCTTTTCTCTCTGAGATAAAACGTGCAAATTTTTCGACTTCTCCCTTAGTTTTATTGTATGACTTTTGAAAATCTTCATTTACAGAAGCGTATAGGAAACCCACTTCCACTAATAATATTTTACATGCTAGTAGCTATCACCATCCTGCTACTATTAGAGGACTACCTATGGGAGAATATATACGTTTAAGGAGAAATTGTAGCACCGTTGAAAATTTCAAAATAGCTGCTAGAGAACTTAGACAAAGGTTACTTGAAAGAGGCTATTCAAAAAAACTGCTTGCGAGAGCATATAACAGAGCGTTACAGAAAGATAGGGGAGAACTACTTACCCCTAAGATTAAGGAGAATAATACCCCCCTAAGGTGTATTACCACTTATTCCGCACACAGCGATCAAATTATTAAAATTCTGACCAAACATTGGCATGTCCTAACTGGAGATGAACTGCTTAAACCGTTAATAACAGAGAAACCTCTAGTAACATATAGGCGAGCTAGGAATATTAAGGATACACTGGTCAGTAGCCATTATGACAGAAATGCTAAAAAATTGCCTATATATGAAGGCTCTATTGCATGTGGACACTGCTCAGTATGTCAACACATGGTTAAAAAGCAAAAAATAGTTGACAGATTTGGAAAAACCTGGAATATTAAACAACACATAAATTGTCAGAGTACTAATGTTATCTACTGTATATCCTGTAGCTGTAATTTATATTACATTGGAATGACTACAAGGAGCATGGGCACACGCATAACTGAACACCTTAGCAATATTAGAACAGCCCAAAGAGATGTAGACAAATCCAAACAAATTACTAGTGTTGCCAGGCATTTTCTCCGCTATCATAATGGGAAAACCAGTGCCTTAAAATGTTGGGGTCTTGAAAAATTGAAGCCCGGAATAAGAGGGGGTAACACTGAGGATAAATTGTTACAGATGGAAACCAAATGGGTTTTCAATCTTAATACTGTCATGCCCCATGGCATGAATGAGTATAACAATTACTGGGTGTATATCTGATCTGCTACAACTGGCAAAGAGTTTATTCCATGTAGTTAATAACATAGCCTACTGTATTCAATTCTATAATTTGGTGAGCTTGTATCACTTCATTAAAATTATAGGAATACTGTTATTTTAATGAGCATATACATCCTTGGACTATTAGTCCGCTCCTATGTCCCAATCGTTGTATAATGGATATATATTTTAGATCTAGTAAATTAAAGATCTTGAGTTAACATTATATATTTAAAGATTGGGACCCAGAAGAAATATTATATATTTATGCATTTACGCAATATAGATCATAATCCAGATAATGTAATTTCCATCTATAGGGTAATTTTTGTGGGTTCATGGTAATCGATCCTTCTAAATGGTAGTGATACTTCATAAAGAAGAACTGTAACTCTGACTATTGGACAATTATAACTTAATCCTAAATCACATATATACTGCATTACCGTTATATGTTCAGGCATGCTGGATGTGATTTTATAAATTTGACAGACAAAAGTGAGGTATAAGTGGACAACATATTTTACTTTTTGTTGGATATCCATATCATAATCTTAAATCATGCCAGTATGGCAATTTTTACATAATGGTAAATATAATGCAGGCAATTTTAAAGGGTTGTTAATAATGGTATTTCCATAGTCTTTAAAACTTTTATACTCTTCTACTCCAGTAAGTACCGTTAGATTGTGAATTGATTTGAACCATTGAAATATAAACCCTATAGCGTATGGTAAACATTTCTTAGAAATGTAAGATCTTCCTTGTTCGGATAAAACTTTGTCCGTATAATGTATAAATTCGTATTTCTAAATTAGCAGTGTTATTACATGGAATTACTTTTTACACGCTAGCAGCGGAACACTGAGCATGCGCGGCATATCATTTAGTCCCTAGAGCCAAACAACACAGTCGGGTTAGTAGGCGTTGTTCCCCGTGTACAACCATTGGATAATAACGGGGCGTTCTTCCTGTAATCGACGTGATTGGCTAACTGGGGCTTTCCAATGAGTATTAAAGTCCGCGCATCCGGTAGCCTCGGGTTTTACCAAATGTCAGTGTAAAATACAGCATTGAGAAAGGCTAGGTCGTAGCCGAAACGCGTTTGCTCCATATACTTTTAATCTTGCCATTTCAGTCACTTCAGCCACCTGATGCCGACGTATCCTGCTATCGGCCAGGAAACAGAGAAGTGACTGTGGGCTTGTTTTTAGTTTAATCACTGTTTGGTAGTAGGTGTGGTAAACGGTAGGGGTATTTACCCCATATTTTTTAAATATATTCAAATAAAGTATAGTTTGTTTTAACTAACTCAATACCAATTCAAGTAAGAATGAGTGCTGCAATAGCCCCTATCTTTTCTTTCCTTTTTTGTGTATTATAATTGTTAACAAGGGGTAGCACCAGAATCTATGGATTCTTTATCTTACTTCACATCCGTGTAGTGCCAGTTTATATATATTTCTAAATATTGTAACTTCATATGTGAGAATTGCACTCACATTTTTTCCTGTAAACTTAGAGCACACACTAACTAGATCGTAAATCATGGCCTCTTTTGATTTAGGAGCAGAAATGCTCCAATGGACTAAAGACATTACAAATTTAACAGCGGAACTCAGAAATAAAAGCACTACAGAGAGTAATAGTTCAGTGGAATGGTCTGACTCCTTAAAAAATCTTAAAAAAATCAGAAGGAAACAAATAAAAAAACAATGGAACATAGGAATGTACAACTTTTACAAAGATAACAATGTCATTCCTAGAGGCCTAAGATTAAAATTGTTCCCTTCGTTTAATGATTACAAACCGGAATTTAAAATTAAATGGGAAAGTGCCTTAACTGAATGCTCGCTGAAATTGATGGGGTATTTAACAGAATATGAACTAGACAAATTAAATGACATCAATGAGGGAATCTCTAAATTGTGTGACGAACTCAAACAGTATGAATCAAATGAAGATTTTCAAAAGTCATACAATAAAACTAAGGGAGAAGTCGAAAAATTTGCACGTTTTATCTCAGAGAGAAAAGAACGTAAGATTGATAGGGATCTTAACGATTATTCCTCTGATACAATCTACCTTTGGGGACAGAATAAAACAGCTAGTCTAGATGCAGATACATCAGACAGAGAAGGTGACAACACAGATGTAGATTTATCTGATGGTGAAAATATACCTAGACCGATTCTGAAAAATAGAATTGTACCTCATACTAGTAACAAAACTAACATCCCTTTAGGCGTAGAACCAGAAGGGGCCGTAAACGTCAAGCCCAGAACTCGCAGACAAGTGAAGTTCAATCACAAATCACAACACAAAAAGAAGTAGACATTCTTGAACTAAATATAATTAATCTCTCTGATATCACTTTATCCAACGTACAAATATCCGTCCTAAAAAGAGGCCTGTCATTTATACCAACACCTAAACTAAATAAATTTGAGGCAATAAAGGATATCCACCTTTTTACCCGAAAAATTCTCCTTAAAAAATATTTCAGTAACTCTGAATCTAACACTCTTAATGCTAATGATCAGGCTGCCATTAATGATCTTATTGCATTATTAGATGAAGCTATTAGCTGCAATCCAGATCAAGAGGATATTGGTTGGCGAACAATTTTAAAAGCCAAGTCCAAATTTGTACCTCCAAACCATACATCGCATAACACACTGACCTTTCTTAATTTAGTATGCCAAGATATTTTAGACATACAGGATAACAGTGGTGCTATTGATCACAACTTATCTAATGAAGAAGCTATAGCCCTGACACAATTGAAAAATATGAAAGGTATACAAATAAAAAGCAGTGATAAAGGCGGTAACATTGTTATTTGGCCAGATGTTATGTATAGAGAGGAAGCACTACGTCAGCTCAATAATTCTTCTAATTATAAATCACTTTTATGTAACCCTACAGAGATGTTTCTCAACAGCTATAATACACTTATTCGCTCAGCATTTAACGATGGTGTTATAGATCAGAAGGAATTGAATTTTCTGGAAGTAAAAGAACCAAAAACAGCCACTTTGTATTTGTTGCCAAAGATACATAAGGACACATGCAAGCCACCAGGCAGACCAATTGTGTCTGGAATAGGCTCCCTTACTGAAAAGGCCAGCAAATACATAGACGCAAGATTGAGATATATTGTAGAATCACTCCCATCGTACACCAGGGATACTATGCATCTGTTGAATAAAATTAATGAGATCAATATTGACAGTAACTCAGTACTGGTAACTTGTGACGTTGAATCGCTCTACACTAGTATACAAACACAGTGGGGGTGTAGAGCGGTATCATACTATCTTAACCAAAATGCCAGTATGAGTGAGGAGGTCAAACAATTTCTATTGAATATGATAGAGTTTATCTTAACCCATAATTTTTTCGTATTCGATGACAAATTTTATTTACAGACCTGTGGGACAGCGATGGGCACTGCATGTGCCCCAACCTACGCTAATATATATCTGGGCTGGTGGGAGGAAACTGTGGTGTTCAATGATAATCTAAAACACCTTACTCAACACATCTCCCACTGGTCCAGATATATAGATGATATTCTATTTATATGGAATGGTCCTGAGAATCTCTTGCATAACTTCATTAATATTCTAAATGATAATCCATTTGGACTATATCTCACATCTAACATACAAAAATCCAAAGTGGAATTTTTGGATATAACAATTCGAAATACTGATAGCTCTATTACTACAGAAGCGTATAGGAAACCCACTTCCACTAATAATATTTTACATGCTAGTAGCTATCACCATCCTGCTACTATTAGAGGACTACCTATGGGAGAATATATACGTTTAAGGAGAAATTGTAGCACCGTTGAAAATTTCAAAATAGCTGCTAGAGAACTTAGACAAAGGTTACTTGAAAGAGGCTATTCAAAAAAACTGCTTGCGAGAGCATATAACAGAGCGTTACAGAAAGATAGGGGAGAACTACTTACCCCTAAGATTAAGGAGAATAATACCCCCCTAAGGTGTATTACCACTTATTCCGCACACAGCGATCAAATTATTAAAATTCTGACCAAACATTGGCATGTCCTAACTGGAGATGAACTGCTTAAACCGTTAATAACAGAGAAACCTCTAGTAACATATAGGCGAGCTAGGAATATTAAGGATACACTGGTCAGTAGCCATTATGACAGAAATGCTAAAAAATTGCCTATATATGAAGGCTCTATTGCATGTGGACACTGCTCAGTATGTCAACACATGGTTAAAAAGCAAAAAATAGTTGACAGATTTGGAAAAACCTGGAATATTAAACAACACATAAATTGTCAGAGTACTAATGTTATCTACTGTATATCCTGTAGCTGTAATTTATATTACATTGGAATGACTACAAGGAGCATGGGCACACGCATAACTGAACACCTTAGCAATATTAGAACAGCCCAAAGAGATGTAGACAAATCCAAACAAATTACTAGTGTTGCCAGGCATTTTCTCCGCTATCATAATGGGAAAACCAGTGCCTTAAAATGTTGGGGTCTTGAAAAATTGAAGCCCGGAATAAGAGGGGGTAACACTGAGGATAAATTGTTACAGATGGAAACCAAATGGGTTTTCAATCTTAATACTGTCATGCCCCATGGCATGAATGAGTATAACAATTACTGGGTGTATATCTGATCTGCTACAACTGGCAAAGAGTTTATTCCATGTAGTTAATAACATAGCCTACTGTATTCAATTCTATAATTTGGTGAGCTTGTATCACTTCATTAAAATTATAGGAATACTGTTATTTTAATGAGCATATACATCCTTGGACTATTAGTCCGCTCCTATGTCCCAATCGTTGTATAATGGATATATATTTTAGATCTAGTAAATTAAAGATCTTGAGTTAACATTATATATTTAAAGATTGGGACCCAGAAGAAATATTATATATTTATGCATTTACGCAATATAGATCATAATCCAGATAATGTAATTTCCATCTATAGGGTAATTTTTGTGGGTTCATGGTAATCGATCCTTCTAAATGGTAGTGATACTTCATAAAGAAGAACTGTAACTCTGACTATTGGACAATTATAACTTAATCCTAAATCACATATATACTGCATTACCGTTATATGTTCAGGCATGCTGGATGTGATTTTATAAATTTGACAGACAAAAGTGAGGTATAAGTGGACAACATATTTTACTTTTTGTTGGATATCCATATCATAATCTTAAATCATGCCAGTATGGCAATTTTTACATAATGGTAAATATAATGCAGGCAATTTTAAAGGGTTGTTAATAATGGTATTTCCATAGTCTTTAAAACTTTTATACTCTTCTACTCCAGTAAGTACCGTTAGATTGTGAATTGATTTGAACCATTGAAATATAAACCCTATAGCGTATGGTAAACATTTCTTAGAAATGTAAGATCATCCTTGTTCGGATAAAACTTTGTCCGTATAATGTATAAATTCGTATTTCTAAATTAGCAGTGTTATTACATGGAATTACTTTTTACACGCTAGCAGCGGAACACTGAGCATGCGCGGCATATCATTTAGTCCCTAGAGCCAAACAACACAGTCGGGTTAGTAGGCGTTGTTCCCCGTGTACAACCATTGGATAATAACGGGGCGTTCTTCCTGTAATCGACGTGATTGGCTAACTGGGGCTTTCCAATGAGTATTAAAGTCCGCGCATCCGGTAGCCTCGGGTTTTACCAAATGTCAGTGTAAAATACAGCATTGAGAAAGGCTAGGTCGTAGCCGAAACGCGTTTGCTCCATATACTTTTAATCTTGCCATTTCAGTCACTTCAGCCACCTGATGCCGACGTATCCTGCTATCGGCCAGGAAACAGAGAAGTGACTGTGGGCTTGTTTTTAGTTTAATCACTGTTTGGTAGTAGGTGTGGTAAACGGTAGGGGTATTTACCCCATATTTTTTAAATATATTCAAATAAAGTATAGTTTGTTTTAACTAACTCAATACCAATTCAAGTAAGAATGAGTGCTGCAATAGCCCCTATCTTTTCTTTCCTTTTTTGTGTATTATAATTGTTAACAAGGGGTAGCACCAGAATCTATGGATTCTTTATCTTACTTCACATCCGTGTAGTGCCAGTTTATATATATTTCTAAATACAAAACAATGAATATCAGGAAGATTAGCAATCTTTCTTTGAAAAATAACAGAAACAGCAGAGATTTGTCCTTTCAAGGAACTTGCAGACAAACCTTTCTCCAAACCATCCTGAAGAAACTGTAAAATTCTCGGAATTCTAAAAGAATGCCAGGAAAAATGATGAGAAAGACACCAAGAAATATAAGTCTTCCAGACTCTATAATATATCTCTCTAGATACAGATTTACGAGCCTGCAACATAGTATTAATCACAGAGTCAGAGAAACCTCTTTGACTAAGAATCAAGCGTTCAATCTCCATACCTTTAAATTTAAGGATTTGAGATCCTGATGGAAAAAAGGACCTTGCGACAAAAGGTCTGGTCTTAATGGAAGAGTCCACGGTTGGCAAGAGGCCATCCAGACAAGATCCGCATACCAAAACCTGTGAGGCCATGCTGGAGCTACCAGCAGAACAAACGAGCATTCCTTCAGAATCTTGGAGATTACTCTTGGAAGAAGAACTAGAGGCGGAAAGATATAGGCAGGATGATACTTCCAAGGAAGTGACAATGCATCCACTGCTTCCGCTTGAGGATCCCTGGATCTGGACAGATACCTGGGAAGTTTCTTGTTTAGATGAGAGGCCATCAGATCTATTTCTGGAAGTCCCCACATTTGAACAATCTGAAGAAAAACCTCTGGGTGAAGAGACCATTCGCCCGGATGTAATGTTTGGCGGCTGAGATAATCCGCTTCCCAATTGTCTATGCCTGGGATATGAACCGCAGAAACTAGACAGGAGCTGGATTCCGCCCATACCAGAATTCGAGATACTTCCTTCATAGCCAGAGGACTGTGAGTCCCTCCTTGATGATTGATGTATGCCAGAGCTGTGACATTGTCTGTCTGAAAACAAATGAACGATTCTCTCTTTAGAAGAGGCCATGACTGAAGAGCTCTGAAAATTGCACAGAGTTCCAAAATATTGATCGGTAATCTCACCTCCTGAGATTCCCAAACCCCTTGTGCTGTCAGAGACCCCCAAACAGCTCCCCAACCTGTCAGACTTGCATCTGTTTAAATTACAGTCCAGGTCGGAAGAACAAAAGAAGCCCCCTGAACTAAACGATGGTGATCTGTCCACCACATCAGAGAGTGTCATACAATCGGTGTTAAAGATATTAATTGAGATATCTTTGTGTAATCCCTGCACCATTGGTTCAGCATACAGAGCTGAAGAGGTCGCATGTGAAAACGAGCAAAGGGGATCGCGTCCGATGCTGCAGTCATAAGACCTAGAATTTCCATGCATAAAGCTACCGAAGGGAATGATCGTGACTGAAGGTTTCGACAAGCTGATATCAATTTTAGACGTCTCTTGTCCGTTAGTGACAGAGTCATGGACACTGAATCTATCTGTAAACCTAAAAAGGTTACCCTTGTCTGAGGAATCAATGAACTTTTTGGTAAATTGATCCTCCAACCATGATCTTGAAGAAACAACACAAGTCGATTCGTATGAGATTCTGCTAAATGTGAAGACTGAGTAAGTACCAAGATATCGTCCAAATAAGGAAATACCACAATACCCTGTTCTCTGATTACAGACAGAAGGGCACCGAGAACCTTTGTAAAAATTCTTGGAGCTGTAGCTAGGCCAAACGGTTGAGCCACAAACTGGTAATGCTTGTCTAGGAAAGAGAATCTCAGAAACTGATAGTGATCTGGATGAATCGGAATATGCAGATATGCATCCTGTAAATCTATTGTGGACATATAATGCTCTTGCTGAACAAAAGGCAGGATAGTCCTTACAGTTACCATCTTGAATGTTGGTATCCTTACATAACGATTCAATATTTTTAGATCCAGAACTGGTCTGAAGGAATTCTTCTTCTTTGGTACAATGAAGAGATTTGAATAAAACCCCAGCCCCTGTTCCAGAACTGGAACTGGCATAATTACTCCAGCCAACTCTAGATCTGAAACACATTTCAGAAATGCTTGAGCCTTCGCTAGGTTTACTGGGACACGGGAAAGAAAAAATCTCTTTGCAGGAGGCCTTATCTTGAAGCCAATTCTGTACCCTTCTGAAACAATGTTCTGAATCCAGAGATTGTGAACGGAATTGAACCAAATTTCTTTGAAAAAACGTAATCTGCCCCCTACCAGCTGCGCTGGAATGAGGGCCGCACCTTCATGTGGACTTGGGAGCTGGCTTTGGTTTTCTAAAAGGCTTGGATTTATTCCAGACTGGAGATGGTTTCCAAACTGATACCGCTCCTGAGGATGAAGGATCAGGCTTTTGTTCCTTGTTGTGACGAAAGGAACGAAAACGATTATTAGACCTAAATTTACCTTTAGATTTTTTATCCTGTGGTAAAAAAGTTCCTTTCCCTCCAGTAACAGTTGAGATAATAGAATCCAACTGAGAACCAAATAATTTATTACCCTGGAAAGAAAGGGAAAGCAGAGTAGACTTAGAAGACATATCAGCATTCCAAGTTTTAAGCCATAAAGCTCTTCTAGCTAAGATAGCTAGAGACATATACCTGACATCAACTCTAATGATATCAAAGATGGCATCACAACTAAAATTATTAGCATGTTGTAGAAGAATAATAATGCTATGAGAATTATGATCTGTTACTTGTTGCGCTAAAGCTTCTAACCAAAAAGTTGAAGCTGCAGCAACATCCGCTAAAGATATAGCAGGTCTAAGAAGATTACCTGAACACAAGTAAGCTTTTCTTAGAAAGGATTCAATTTTCCTATCTAAAGGATCCTTAAAGGAAGTACCATCTGCCGTAGGAATAGTAGTACGCTTAGCAAGAGTAGAGACAGCCCCATCAACCTTAGGGATTTTGTCCCAAAATTTTAATCTGTCAGATGGCACAGGATATAATTGCTTAAAACGTTTAGAAGGAGTAAAAGAATTACCCAAATTATTCCATTCCCTGGAAATTACTTCAGAAATAGCACTAGGGACAGTAAATACTTCTGGAATAACTACAGGAGATTTAAAAACCTTATCTAAACGTTTAGATTTAGTATCAAGAGGACTAGAATCCTCAATTTCTAATGCAATTAGGACTTCTTTAAGCAAAGAACGAATAAATTCCATTTTAAATAAATATGAAGATTTATCAGCATCAACCTCTGAGACAGAATCCTCTGAATCAGAAGAACCAATATCAGTATCAGAATGATGATGTTCATTTAAAAATTCATCTGAAAAATGAGAAGTTTTAAAAGACTTTTTACGTTTACTAGAAGGAGGAATAACAGACATAGCCTTCTTAATGGATTTAGAAACAAAATCTCTTATGTTATCAGGAACACTCTGAATATTAGATGTTGACGGAACAGCAACAGGTAATGTAACAGTACTAAAGGAAATATTATCTGCATTAACAAGTTTGTCATGACAAACAGTACAAACAACAGCTGGAGGAACAGATACCAAAAGTTTACAGCAGATACACTTAGCTTTGGTAGCTCCAGCACCCGGCAGCGATTTTCCAGAAGTATCTTCTGACTCAGCTTCAACGTGGGACATCTTGCAATATGTAATAGAAAAAACAACATATAAAGCAAAATTGATCAAATTCCTTAAATGACAGTTTCAGGAATGGGAAAAAAATGCCAGTGAATAAGCTTCTAGCAACCAGAAGCAAAAAATAAACTTAAATAAACTTAAATAATGTGGAGACAACAGTGACGCCCATATTTTTTAGCGCCAAAAAAGACACCCACATTATTTGGCGCCTAAATGCTTTTGGCGCCAAAAATGACACCACATCCGGAACGCCGACACTTTTGGCGCAAAAGAACGTCAAAAAATGACGCAACTTCCAGCGACACGTATGACGCCGGAAACAGAAAATAATTTTTGCGCCAAAAAAGTCCGCGCCAAGAATGACGCAATAAAATGAAGCATTTTCAGCCCCCGCGAGCCTAACAGCCCACAGGGAAAGTCAAATTTTTAAGGTAAGAAAAAAATGAATTATTCATATGCATTATCCCAAATATGAAACTGACTGTCTGAAATAAGGAACGTTGAACATTCTGAGTCAAGGCAAATAAATGTTTGAATACATATATTTAGAACTTTATATAAAAAGTGCCCAACCATAGCTTAGAGTGTCACAGAAAATAAGACTTACTTACCCCAGGACACTCATCTACATGTAGTAGAAAGCCAAACCAGTACTGAAACGAGAATCAGTAGAGGAAATGGTATATATGAGTATATCGTCGATCTGAAAAGGGAGGTAAGAGATGAATCTCTACGACCGATAACAGAGAACCTATGAAATAGACCCCGTAGAAGGAGATCACGGCATTCAAATAGGCAATACTCTCCTCACATCCCTCTGACATTCACTGCACGCTGAGAGGAAAACCGGGCTCCAACCTGCTGCGGAGCGCATATCAACGTAAAATCTAGCACAAACTTACTTCACCACCTCCATAGGAGGCAAAGTTTGTAAAACTGATTTGTGGGTGTGGTGAGGGGTGTATTTATAGGCATTTTGAGGTTTGGGAAACTTTGCCCCTCCTGGTAGGAATGTATATCCCATACGTCACTAGCTCATGGACTCTTGCTAATTACATGAAAGAAAAGTACATTTCTATAACAGTGTTGGTTATGCAAAACTGGGGAATAACAAACAAACGCCTAGATTTAGAGTTCTGCGGCCAAAGGGGTGCGTTAGCTACGCGTGCTTTTTTCTGGCCGCACCTTTTAAATACCGCTGGTATTGAGAGTTCACAGAATGGCTGCGTTAGGCTCCAAAAAAGGAGCGTATAGCATATTTACCGCAACTTCAACTCTCGATACCAGCGGTGCTTACGGACGCGGCCAGCTTCAAAATCGTGCTCGTGCGCGATTCCCCCATAGAAAACAATGGGGCTGTTTGAGCTGAAAAAAAACCTAACACCTGCAAAAAAGCCGCATTCAGCTCCTAACGCAGCCCCATTGTTTTCTATGGGGAAACAATTCCTACGTCTGCACCTAACACTCTAACATGTACCCCGAGTCTAAACACCCCTAACCTTACACTTATTAACCCCTATTCTGCCGCCCCGGCTATCGCTGACCCCTGCATATTATTATTAACCCCTAATCTGCCGCTCTGTAAACCGCCGCTACTTACATTATCCCTATGTACCCCTAATCTGCTGCCCTAACATCGCCGACCCCTATATTATATTTATTAACCCCTAATCTGCTGCCCCCAACGTCGCCTCCACCTAACTACACTTATTAACCCCTAATCTACCGACCGGACCTGAGCGCTACTATAATAAATGTATTAACCCCTAATCCGCCTCACTCCCGCCTCAATAACCCTATAATAAATAGTATTAACCCCTAATCTGCCCTCCCTAACATTGCCGACACCTAACTTCAAGTATTAACCCCTAATCTGCCGACAGGAGCTCACCACTACTCTAATAAATTTATTAACCCCTAAAGCTAAGTCTAACTTTAACCCTAACACCCCCCTAAATTAAATATAATTTAAATCTAACGAAATAAATTAACTCTTATTAAATAAATTATTCCTATTTAAAGCTAAATACTTACCTGTAAAATAAACCCTAATATAGCTACAATATAAATAATAATTATATTATAGCTATTTTAGGATTAATATTTATTTTACAGGTAACTTTGTATTTATTTTAACCAGGTACAATAGCTATTAAATAGTTAAGAACTATTTAATAGCTAAAATAGTTAAAATAATTACAAAATTACCTGTAAAATAAATCCTAACCTAAGTTACAATTAAACCTAACACTACACTATCAATAAATAAATTAAATAAACTACCTACAATTATCTACAATTAAACCTAACACTACACTATCAATAAATAAATGAAATACAATTCCTACAAATAAATACAATTAAATAAACTAACTAAAGTACAAAAAATAAAAAAGAACTAAGTTACAAAAAATAAAAAAATATTTACAAACATTAGAAAAAAATTACAACAATTTTAAACTAATTACACCTACTCTAAGCCCCCTAATAAAATAACAAAGACCCCCAAAATAAAAAAATGCCTTACCCTATTCTAAATTACAAAAGTTCAAAGCTCTTTTACCTTACCAGCCCTGAACAGGGCCCTTTGCGGGGCGTGCCCCAAAGAATTCAGCTCCTTTGCCTGTAAAAAAAAACATACAATACCCCTCCCCCAACATTACAACTCACCACCCACATACCCCTAATCTAACCCAAACCCCCCTTAAATAAACCTAACACTAAGCCCCTGAAGATCTTCCTACCTTGTCTTCACCATGCCAGGTTCACCGATCGATCCAGAAGAGCCTCCGATGTCTTGATCCAAGCCCAAGCGGGGGGCTGAAGAGTGACGTCCATCCTCTGGCTGAAGTCTTGATCCAAGCGGGCAGAAGAGGACATTCGGACCGGCAAACATCTTCATCCAAGCCGCATCTTCTGTGTTCTTCAATCCGATGACGACCGGCTGATCTTCAAGACCTCCATTGCGGATCCATCCTTCTTCTCCGACGACTTCCCGATGAATGACGGTTCCTTTAAGGGACGTCATCCAAGATGGCGTCCCTCGAATTCCGATTGGCAGATAGGATTCTATCAGCCAATCGGAATTAAGGTAGGAAAATTCTGATTGGCTGATGGAATTAGCCAATCAGAATCAAGTTCAATCCGATTGGCTGATTCAATCAGCCAATCAGATTGAGCTTGCATTCTATTGGCTGTTCCGAATTTTCCTACCTTAATTCCGATTGGCTGATAGAATCCTATCAGCCAATCGGAATTCGAGGGACGCCATCTTGGATGACATCCCTTAAAGGAACCTTCATTCGTCGGGAAGTCGTCAGTGAAGATGGATGTTCCGCGTCGGCGGGATGAACATGGATCCGGAAGAAAGAAGATTGAAGATACCGTTGATAGAAGACTTCAGCCGGATCATGGACCTCTTCAGCTCCCGCTTGGATGAAGACTTCAGCCGGATCATGGACATCTTCAGCCCCCCACTTGGGCTTGGATCAAGACATCGGAGGAGCTCTTCTGGATCGATCGGTGAACCTGGTATGGTGAAGATAAGGTAGGAAGATCTTCAGGGGCTTAGTGTTTATTTAAGGGGGTTTGGGTTAGATTAGGGGTATGTGGGTGGTGGGTTGTAATGTTGGGGGGGGGTATTGTATGTTTTTTTTTACAGGCAAAAGAGCTGAATTTCTTGGGGCATGCCCCGCAAAGGGCCCTGTTCAGGGCTGGTAAGGTAAAAGAGCTTTGAACTTTTGTAATTTAGAATAGGGTAGGGCATTTTTTTATTTTGGGGGGCTTTGTTATTTTATTAGGGGCCTTAGAGTAGATGTAATTAGTTTAAAATTGCTGTAATATTTTTCTAATGTTTGTAAATATTTTTTTATTTTTTGTAACTTAGTTCTTTTTTATTTTTTATACTTTAGTTAGTTTATTTAATTGTAGTTATTTGTAGGTATTGTATTTAATTCATTTATTGATAGTGTAGTGTTAGGTTTAATTGTAGATAATTGTAGGTAGTTTATTTAATTTATTTATTGATAGTGTAGTGTTAGGTTTAATTGTAACTTAGGTTAGGATTTATTTTACAGGTAAATTTGTAATTATTTTAACTATTTTAGCTATTAAATAGTTATTAACTATTTAATAGCTATTGTACCTGGTTAAAATAAATACAAAGTTACCTGTAAAATAAATATTAATCCTAAAATAGCTATAATATAATTATAATTTATATTGTAGATATATTAGGATTTATTTTACAGGTAAGTATTTAGATTTAAATAGGAATAATTTATTTAATAAGAGTTAATTTATTTTGTTAGATTTAAATTATATTAACTTAGGGGGGTGTTAGTGTTAGGGTTAGACTTAGCTTTAGGGGTTAATACATTTATTAGAATAGCGGTGCGGTCCGCTCGGCAGATTAGGGGTTAATAAGTGTAGGCAGGTGGAGGCGACGTTGAGGGGGGCAGATTAGGGGTTAATAAATATAATATAGGGGTCAGCGGTGTTAGGGGCAGCAGATTAGGGGTACATAAGGATAACGTAGGTAGCGGCGCTTTGCGGTCGGCAGATTAGGGGTACATAAGTATAACGTAGGTGGCAGTCGGCAGATTAGGGGTTCAAAAAATTTAATCGAGTGGCGGCGATGTGGGGGGACCTCGGTTTAGGGGTACATAGGTAGTGTATAGGTGTTAGTGTACTTTAGAGCACAGTAGTTAAGAGCTTTATAAACCGGCGTTAGCCCAGAAAGCTCTTAACTACTGACTTTTTTCTGCGGCTGGAGTTTTGTCGTTAGATTTCTAATGCTCACTTCAGCCACAACTCTAAATACCGGAGTTAGAAAGATCCCATTGAAAAGATAGGATACGCAATTGACGTAAGGGGATCTGCGGTATGGAAAAGTCGCGGCTGAAATGTGAGCGTTAGACCCTTTAATGACTGACTCCAAATACCAGAGGGCGGTTTTGACGGCTACCGCCCAACTCTAAATCTAGGCCAAAGGGTTTATCTATCTTTTTAAAAAAATTACATATTTGGTGTTTACTATCCCTTTATAACTGAATGTTTAATTGTGCATATTAAAGGGACAGTAAACCTTAAAAATAATGTTATATAATTCTGCACATAGTGCAGAATTATATCCTATATTATAAAAGGCCAAGTGTGTTTGTCTGAAGCCGTCATGCGCAGTAGAGACAAACACACTTGGCCTTAGATCCTCACACGCGCACCTCCGAGCTGAGAAGACACCTCGCACGCGCACAGCTGACAGCTGACAGGACCTACCCACACACTTGGCCACACGCGCACACCCTTGCACCCACACACCCACAAACTTGGCCGCACGCGCACCTATACCTCGCACGCGCACCCTCGCCCACAAACTGACAGGACCTACCCACACACTTGGCCGCACACGCACACCCTCGCACCCACACACCCACAAACTTGGCCGCACGCACACCTATACCTCGCACGCTCACCCTCGCCCACAAACTTGGCCGCACCTCGCACCCACACACTTTCCTTGCACGCACGCGCACCCACACACTTAGCCTCAGCGCGAGACAGCAGCTGAATCCACACTGGCGCGAGTAGTCGCGTGACTATCACTTGAAAGCGTCGCGAGGCTTCACAAAAATTAATAAAACAGCGCAACGCAGTCAATTCAAAGCTCCGGACCTATGTATGTGCTACACAGCACATAGAAAACAAGGTTAAAAAAATAAATAAAAATTTGCTCTGGACTTACTTATGTAGAAAACAAATATTTTAGTTACAAAAAAAAAGATAGGGGAGAGAGAGAAAGATGAGAGAGAAAGATAAGGGAGAGAGAGAAAGATGAGAGAGAGAGATAGGAGAGAGAGAGAGAGGGGGGAGAGAGGAGAGGGAGAGAGGAGGGGGGGAGAGATAGGGGAGAGAGAGAAAGAGGAGAGAGAGGAGAGAGAGAGATAGGGGAGAGAGAGAAAGATGAAAGACAGGAGAGAGAGAGATAGGAGAGAGAGAGAGAGAGAGAGAGAGAGAGAGTGAGATGGGGGGAGAGAGAGGAGGGGGGGGGGAGAGAGAGGAGGGCAGAGAGAGAAGGGGGGAGAGGGAAGGGGGAGAGGGAGAGAGAGGGGAGGGGTAGAGAAAGGGGGGAGAGAGGGGGGGGGAAAGAGAGGAAAAGAGAGGGGAGGAGAGAGAGCAAAAGAGGAGGGGGAGTGAGAGAGAGAGAGAGAGAGAGGGGAGGGGGGGGGGGAGGGGGGGGGGGGGGGGAGAGAGAGAGGGGGAGGGGGGGGGAGAGGGGGAGAGAGAGAGGGGGGGGGGAGAGAAAGAGATTGAGAGGGGGGGAGAGAAAGAGAGGGGGAATAGAGAGAGGGGGGAGGGGGGTAGATAGAGAGGGGGAGAGGGGGGGAGAGAGAGGGGGGAGAAAGAGAGAGCAAAAGAGAGGGGGAGGGAGAGAGCGCAAGGGGTAGGACCGCTGTACTGCAAAAATGGCCTGTGTGAACGAGCTTTAGGACAAGTAAAATTATATTAGCCAAACATTTATAAAACACAATATACCCTATTAATTTTTTTAAAAAACGCTGTTTTACAGACCCTCTCTCTGTACTCTGCTGAGCGGGTCTGTTATATTTACTCAGCACATCGGGCCAGATGTATAGTCACAGCCCGGCCCAACCGCGCCATAGCACTAAGTGCAGCTCGCTCCTGCTGTCAGACAGAGCAGGAGTGAGCTGCACTTAGTGCTATGGCGTGGTCGGGCTGTGACTATACAGCTGGCCCGATGCGCTGTTAGAAAAAAACAGACCCGCTCAGAAGATCACAGAGAGCGGGTCTGTAAAACAGCGTTTTTTTAAAAAAATTAATAGGGTAATATTGTGTTTTATAAATGTTTGGCTAATATCATGTTATATAATTCTGCACTATGTGCAGAATTATATAACATTATTTTTAAAGTTTACTGACACTTTAAGAATCTCAAACCTTTTCAATGTGCTATCAATATTTATTTTGCATGCTTTTTCCCTGTAATTTAACTCGGTAAATTGTGTTTTTTTGCACTTCCCCCATAGGCGCTTGCTTTTCTTCTGCATACATCAGAACACTGACTCTGCAACATTATACACAGTGATTGTTTGATATGGACATTAGCACATTTATATCTGCTCCTTATTGGCTAAGATAAGATAAACACACTCAAGTCATGTTTCAAAAGGTACAGTATATTCCACAAAACAAAGTCAATAGTGTAAATAAAAAGAAAGTTTGAATGTTTTTAAACATTTATTTTATAGGTAGCAATTTTGCAGTGCTTAATTGCTGATGTTTTAAGTTGTATGTCCCTTAAAATGAATAAACACATGAGATGAGAATTTTGAAGGTCCAAGTGTAAACTATAGCAAGGCAAAGATTTAAATGTATTCCTCTGTGATACACGACTCCTCTTCACATGCCGGATATTGCTAGATATGCAGAATGTCTATAAAGACATCCAATAAATAAACTGTGTTAACTCTTGAGGCACTTGAAATGTTTGTATAAGATATAACATCAACCAGCTATAGTAAAACTTTGTAATATCCTTACAACAGAAATAACTTGTGGAAATGATATATATGGCTGCACCTTGCTATTCCTAATACAGTCACCATTTCTGCTGGCAGAAAAGGGATCAGCATACTGTGTAACATTTTTATTTTATACGGTTTGATTGTCTCTGCAAAGAAATAAATATAGGATTTTTTTAACTGGATTGAGCTGTTCTGGACTTTGTATGCTGCAATTTGTTCACCTATGTACAATGACAGCAACAATGTCAGTATAAAACTAATAGTCATATTTTAATTATGACTTCTTTATTTGATATATACATGACCCTTAAAAAATAATGCTCTCACCTTTGATAATTCATTACATCAGAAGTCTAGAAAAGTCAAATACTATCTTGCAGCACAGTCATTCCCACTTCATTTCAATTTGACAGACACTGTACAATATTATTATGCCTATCAGAATCTATGTAATAGTATTTAACATAGTGCTAACAATGAGTAAAGTCTTTTCTAAACAAACATACAAATTTGCAGGCAATCTATGTTAAAACCATTAATACAATCACTAAACTTTTGATCATTCATTTTCTACAATGCTGATTTTTGGAGACAGTAAAGTAAAAATTAAACATCCATGATTCAGCTAGAGTATGCGATTTTATAAAAGCTTTCCAGTTTACTTTTAGTATCAATATTGCTTAGTTCTCTTGGTATTCTTTGTTAACCCCTTGAGTGCTAACGACGGCTCTGAGCCATTGCAGAGTTTCCCACTCTTGTGCTAACTACGGCTCAGAGCCGTCGCTAGCACTCTTCCACCTTGAGGAAGATCTTGGGGCTCCCACCCGCTCCTACCCCAGCGATCGGGCCTGCATAGTGACAGGCATTGCCGGGGCTTCACGTTTTGCGTAGTGACGTCACGCGCAATGATGTGATGACGTCACCGCCAAACTTTATAAATAATGTACAATACAAAATATAGGGAAAGGGGGCATGCTGCTTAGATGCCTGTATCTCAGGCATCTAAGCAGCTACAGACCCCCAAGATCGCCTAACCTTTCCAACAGTGTAAGTTTTGGGGTTCTGGGGAAAAAATACAAACGTTAAAATATATATATATATATATATATATATATATATATATATATATATTGTTTTTCCAAAAACCCCAGGTGGGAAAGTGCTTAGCACTCAAAGGGTTAAAGAGTAATGTTAGGTGAGCTCGGGAGCATGCATCTGTCCTTAGCCATCTGTATGTTTTTAGCAATATTATACATAGTTGCAAATGTTGCTGCCATAGAGTGTCTGTAGCATTCTGTGACAGAACTTTGTGTAACTATGTATAACAATAATATAAACATTGTTTCAAACACTGCCGCCAGGTGGCTGAAGACACATGCACACTCCTAAGCTCACTTAGGATTACTTTAAAAAAAGGATACAAGAGAACTAAGAAAAATTGATAATAGAAGTCAGTTTTGACTTTACTATTCCTTTTAACCATGCTATTGTTAATACTTGATAAAAAAAACGTAGTCATTCTTTATTCTGAAGGAATAACATTTGCAAGTACTGTATATCATCAGACTTTTGCATATTACATTTGTATGTTCTGCTTCAAACTGCAAATACAAGAACCCTCCCAATTACATTGTGGCAACGTGGTTCCCTTTAAAATATCTTCTTTGTGCAATTGCATATCCTAATGTCTCTTTAAATGTATTTATTAACAACTCTGAAGTTCTATATCTATATTTGTGTTTAATCTCCATGCCAACCGATGATGTCATTTTCATATTACATAGTGATAGATTCTTCCTACTGTGAGACCAATATGCTTGTACGCTGTTCCCACATCAAAACTGGGAAAGGATGCATAAATTACTTTGCTCCTCTTGATTAGTGTTAGAAAGAATTTGACAAATACAGAACAAAATAGGTAAGCAAATAAAATCTGGCTGCATTTGTACAGTTTAAAGTGAAAAAATAATAAATGTGTTTAAGACACTCTTATTCATCATATTGACAGGAGCTAAATTATTTCTGTCATATATAAAATTACCTTGTTTTAAACATAATAGTTTAGATTTCTTTCCACCATATGCTAGCAGTACTAAATGCAAATGTTCAATAACTTATTCAAGCTGTATTTGCCACACCCCTGTGTAATTATTATATTCAATACATTTAATGTTAAACACATTTCAGATCCCATGATTTGCATTGAAAAATATCCTAACATTGAAGAAGAAAATCTGATACTTTGTAGTTTATATAATGAAGCCTACCCGAGTTTTAGAAATCAATCCTATATAATAAATGGCCAAGTATGTTTGTCATATGCAGTCATGCACAGTAGAGACTGCACATGACAAACATACCTGGCCATTTGGATCCTGACACTCAGCACAGAGCAAAGCTGAAGCGGAGTGTCAGGGGGCGTGGCCGACAGGAGCATCGTGGTGGGGGCATGTCCGGATGCGGCAAAGGGCATGACCGGACGCGATGAGGGGCGTGGCCGGGCGCAATGAGGGGCGTGACTGGGTGCGGTGAGGGGCGTGGCCGGGCGGTTGCCGCCGTGATGGGGCGTGGCCGGAAGGGTGCCGCGATGGGGGCATGGTCAGAGAGTCAAAGAGTTTGAAAGACAGAGCCAGAGAGTGAGCAAGAGAGGGGGGGGAGAGCAAAAGAAAGGGGGAGAAGGGCCAAAGAGGGGGGAGAGAGAGCCAAAGAGGGGGGAGAGAGCCAAATAGAGGGGGGAGAGAGACAAAGAGGGGTGAGAGAGAGCCAAAGAGGGGGGAGAGAGAGAGCAAAAGAGGAAAGAGAGCCAAAGAGGGGAGAGAGAGAGCCAAAGAGGGGGGAGAGAGAGAGCAAAAGAGGAAAGAGAGCCAAAGAAGAGAGAGAGCAAAAGAGGGGAGAGAGCCAAAGAGGGGGGAAAGAGAGCAAAAGAAGGGGGAGAGAGAGCAAAAGAAAGGGGGGGAGAGCCAAAGAGGGGGGAGAGAGAACAAAAGAGGGGTCAGAGAGAGCAAAAGAAAAGGGGGAGAGAGAGAGCAAAAGAGGGGGGAGAGAGCCAAAGAGGGGGAAGAAAGCCAAAGAGGGGGGAGAGAGCGCAAAGGAGAGGGTCGAGAGAAAGCAAAAGAGAGGGGGGAGAGAGAGCAAAAGAGAGGGGGGAGAGAGCAAGGGGTGGGACCGCTGTACTGCAAAAAAAGGCCCGTGTACACAGGCTTTAATACTAGTATAAATATAATAGACATTTCCTGTAAGATATCATCTTCTTAGGACAGCTACACTGGTATTGCAAGTCAGTGATTAATATTTATCATGCAGGTGGTAGTATGATGCGTGCTACAGTAAACATGTCAGATGACTCATAAGTCATTTTAGCCTGTTAATTTCACTCAGGTAATAGATTTCTAATAGCGCCCACATGAAAATTATTCATGTTAGATAATGTGAATAAAAATAATAGTTTTAGTTTAGAATATCTAACTCAGCTAGTAGAGTATTTTGTTAATTGTACATATTATTAAAGGGACAGTCAAGTCCAAATAAAACCTTTCATGGTTTAAATAGAGCATGCAATTTCAAACAACTTTACAATATATTTTTATCACCAATTTTGCTTTGTTCTCTTGGCATTCTAAGTTCAAAGCTAAACCTAGGAGGTTCATATGCTAATTTCTTAGACCTTGAAGGCCGCCTCTAATCTGAAAGCATTTTGACAGTTTTTCACCACTAGATGGCAGCAGTTCATGTGTTTCATATAGATAACATTGAGCTCTCGCACATGAAGCTCCTAGGAGCGAGCACTGATTAGGTAAAATGCAAGTGTGTCAAAAGAACTGAAATAAGGGGGCAGTTTTTAGAGGCTTAGATACAAGTTAATTACAAAGGTAAAACATGTATTATTATAATTGTGTTGGTTATGCAAAACTGGGGAATGGGTAATAAAGGGATTATCTACCTTTTTAAACAACAAAAAATTCTTGTGTTGACTGCCCTTTACCAAATACACATGTACACATACATACATACACATACACACACATACTCACATACATACATGCACACACATACATGCATATACATACATGCATATACACACACAAATACACATATGCACACACATATACACAAACATGTACACATACATACATCCATATGCACACACATACTAACATACTGTACATACATGCACACACATACATGCATATACACACACAAATACACATATACTTACACACACATATTCATATATACACGTGTATAATATTAATATTACAATGTTGGTTGTGCAAAGCTGGGGAATAGTAGCAAGGCATTATCTATTTTTTAAACAATAACAATATTGGCGTTGACTATCCCTCTAAGTAGTTTGCAGTAATAAAGTACAATCGGCAATGGTGCTTTAATTGAACTGTTAAGGGTGAGGTTGTCACAGAATACCTGGTAGGTACAGCAGGCAAAGCTAGTGAGAGGAAAGCAGACACAGGTTTCTCAGCAGGCTTAGGATACTCAGCAGGTACTGTTGGTGAGACTGTCACAGGATAACAGATAGGTACAGCAGGCACAGCTGGTTTGAGGAAGGTTGTCACTGGTATAATAGACACAGGTTTCTCAGCAGGTACAGGATACCCAGCGGGTACTGTTGGTTAGACTGTAACGGGATACAAGATAGGTACAACTTCAGGAACAACGTGAGCATACACAGGTATTAGGCAATTTTGCTTGGCTTTCAGGAACCAGGTGAGCATACGCAGGTGCAAGGTAAGTATGCTTGGTCTCTGGAACAAGGTGAGCATACACAGGTATCAGGTAAGTATGCATGGTGTCTGGAACAAGGTGAGCATACACAGGTGCAAGGCAAGTATGTTTAATTTGTAGAACAAGGTGAGCATATACAGGTATCAGGTAAGTTTGCTTGGTCTATGGAACAAGATGAGCATACACAGGTACAAGATAAGTATTCAAGAGTCTCTGGAACAAGGTGAGAATACACAGGTAGCAGGTAAGTATGCTTTTGCTTCACAAGAACTAGGAACACAATTTGAAGGCAATAACTCTGTTTCTATTGTGGTATTATGTTGCTTTTAGTGTCAATTTTTGTGCCCTGAGTGACTTTTATCCTATTAAATTGTGGAATAAATGTATATTTGATCAGCATTTTCTGTTTTGCCAGAGGGATTTATAAAAAAAAACTATTGGATACAAATTACCTGTAAGATTGAATCCTGTGGTAGCACAGGAGTAAAACTATAGGTTTGGAATTTAGAGAACAGTTTTCATTCTTTAGAAGGTTAACTACAAGCAAGTAGTGATGTCGCAAACCTAAAATTTTCGGTTCGCGAACCGCGGACTCGAACTTCTGGTATTGTTCGCGAACGCGCGAACCGCCATTGAATTCAATAGGCAGGCGAACTTTAAAACCTACAAGGACTCTTTCTGGCCACAAT